>NW_012267220.1:6580125-6627869 GCF_000151885.1 Dipodomys ordii | reverse complement strand
AAATAAAATACCTAGGAATTAACTTAACTATTTTAAACTCTTTATAAAAGATTTTCAAGACTCTTTCTCATTACCTTTCCTACAAATAGTTCCTTGTTACCTTACGAATACAAACAAGCCATGTCTACATATAAATTCACACTAAGCCCAGTAAGGCCTTACTAAGAGACTTTCAGTGTTGTAAATCCTTTGTAATATTATTTTTAGTTGTAAGTTTTTGTAAAAAATAAAGTCTCTTTTTCTGATTATCTTTTGGTAATTGTACAAAATAGTTGTCATTTATCAAAGTTTATGAATAGAGTGTATCTTGGTCAATGTCACCCCTTTCAACATTCTCATCCATCTGTCCCCAAACTACCCCTTCCTTCCTTCTTCTTGGCAGTATTTTTGTTTGGAAGGAGAGTAGATGGAAGTTTGGTGCTATAGAGTGGTGAGGCCCAATGGGAAGTTAGCTGATCACTTTCCTATAGTGTGAGTGGTCATATAATTGTATGGTATCCCACACAACTGTTGACTGTACTGATAGAAATGTATGAAATAAACCTTTTCCCTATAATTAATTATTGGAACGTAACATCTAATAGTTTTGCACGTGAATAAACTGAATACCTAAGAACAATGACTGGGTATTGATAAAGAACAGGTATTTCTGCACCATATTATTATGATTTAAATTCTGTATCTGCCATTGTCAGCTGAGGCCTGCTTCCTTTCCTCACTGCTATTTGTTTATCCTTTTCAAATTTATGACAATAACATAACTTATATAAAACAATTACAAATTATTTCCACACACCATAAGCACAATGTATTAGTGATTTATTAATATTGTTTTATCAAAAATAGTTAAATGAGGGGATTATGCATATATGTTAGCTATTGAATCTATTTACCATTTCAAAGAAATTTAGACTGATAGTTATAAAATAGAAGCAATTAATATTTGAACTGTCACTGAACTTTTAAACATAATTGAATTTCATGTTATATTTCAAAAATGCATATCTACAAAGTAGAAGAGTACTTTCAATATTTAAATCACAGTAACACAAACTTAAATTCCTCACTCCCTGTCTTCCTTCCCTCTCTCCATTCTTCATTTCTTCCTTCCTTCCTTCATTCTTTCCTTCTATGCTCTTATTAAGACTTTCCTTCCTTTCTATTTGGACACACTGGATTGCCTACTGGGTATAGGGTGTATCTTCATAAACTCAGAGATTTGTGAATGTCAGGTTAGATATCATACAAGTACACAAGTATTAATGGGTGTGTAGTAAAGTTTATTGTTCATGCAGTAAAGGGGAAGTATATTTCCCCAATCATGGAGATTTCCTCTGAAGAGAAATAATACTAGGGTAGATGAATGGCTTAGAGTTTCTGTTAAGATAACTGAATGGAGCCCTAGTGGAGAAGCTGTGTCATATTCTGAATTTTAAACTGTGACATTAAATAGAGGGTTTCTCTATTCTTTTATTGTTGTTGTTGTTGTATACGACTTACTCAGATAAGGAAGAAAGTATAAAGTTGTGATTTGAAAGCTGTCAACTTTCTAACATCAAAATGGAATTTTGCCTTTCTACCATTCATAATGAATCTAAGTGAAATGACAAGTAGTTGTTATTGTAGTATCACTTCTAATGTTTAACCAAATACTGCGATTTAACATTGCTATATTTTGTTCCTTGTATTCTAATCATGTCATTTACATAAAGTATAATATTAATGAAGTTCATTTAAGATATAAATAATGTTATAAAATGATTTTTCTTAAAAACTGTCACTAGGTTTTACACTTAAAAGAATTTTTAATTGCCATGTAGATTATTCTCACACTTAAAAAGATTGATAATAAGAAACGGAGAAAAGTTAAAAAAAATATTGTTCCAATAATATATTTTTCAGCATAAAATACAATAAAATTCATCAACTGAGAATTATTTTCCCAATCTACACTTACCTACATTCACAGTTTTTGAAAAAGGAAAGTGTTATATACTAAGTCATTCAAGGAAAGTCTTTGATTGAACAATCTATCTTTCAAATTGAAAAAAAAGGAAAAGAACAAAAATCAGTATATGCCAGATGGCTTCCATAAACCCAGCTGGTGATCCATGAGTTTGGAAGCCTTAGGCTGGATTAAATGCCTAAAATTTTTTAATTAATTGCTTTAAGGAATTGATTTATAACCACTGAGAACTGCTGTGTAGCAACCCAGAAGTCATTTACAAATAACTATAGAAAATACTCCCTTAGAATTAACAAATCTAAAGATACAGGTGCAGGAGACACACTGGAGGTGCAATTCTAGTTACTCAGCAAGAGATGACGAGCATTACATGGTATCTACTGGACAAGAAAAATTTGCATGCTGCAGTTAAATATTCTACAAAATTTTATTGATTCTAAAGCTACTTGAGTTTGGTTATAGATAATATTTTTGCAGATTATATTTGTAATATATTTGTTGGAGGTGGACTCAGATAACCTCAGAATCCTGCTCAATCATATTTTAATATGTTTCATGAAAGAATTGTGGTATTTTTATTCTAAATACTACAGGCAGATAAGATCAGCTGTCATTCTACATATTTCTATTCAATTCTTTCTCCAGGAAAGGAAACAGACTTAGCAATGCATCTGATTAAGCCAAAGATTCACCTTTCCTAATATTCTATAAGTAATTTTATTATTTATCTTAAACAAATATAATACTCTGTGTGGTGTGTGTGTGTGTGTGTGTGTGTGTGTACTGGGGTTGAACTCAGGCCCTGGGGACAGTCTCTGATTTTTCAGTGATTCATTGGAGGTAAAAATCTCATGAACTTTCCTTCCCAGGCTTGTTTCAAACCCTGATCTTCAGATCTCAGTTGCCTGAATAGCTATGATTACAGGCAAGAACTACTGGCACCCAGTTGAGCTTTTTAAATTTTCTCAAATATTTGTACAAAGAGGCTTTAGTTCAATATGTAAATTTGTACACACAATGCATTGTGATCCAGGTCATTTCTCCATTGTTCTCCCCATAAATACAATACTTGATTGGAATTATATTACCCTTCATGCTTATTTTGAGCTTTCACTAGGGTTGGGAGCTGAATGGAGTTCCATCAAAAAAAAATCAGAAGATAGGACATACATATATATATATAAATAAAAAGATTGTTGACTTCTGCTCCTCACACTCTTCTTATTTTAAGATCCGGTCCCACAGTCAATCAACTTCCTGAGTATTTTCTGATTTATTTACCTACAATTATTAAAATCTTGTTAAGTTTGTTTCAATAAGAGAATATTGACTTGAGTTTATCACAACTTATGTCAATTCCTCATGAATCTTCCCTGAAATTACTACTAAATTAGTCTGGAAGAGAGTGACACAGAAACAAACTAATTAATTAATTAAATTCACAAACAGAAAGTTCTAAAAAGTTCTATAATTGTCTAACTTTGACATAATTGATGCAGGTCTCCTCAAACCTGATTGACACTGTTGGGTAAAATAGAAAAGCAGGGGAAAAAAGTATAATATCATTAGTAGTAGTAGTAGTTGTAATGGTGGATTTTACTGCTAGCAAATTTTAGAAATAAGTGATTGGTGTCAAATTACCAACATTTGGTGGTAATAACTTTATGTTCTCTCTTCTTCTGAACTGTTTTGCATACTAAATACATAGGCACTTGTAGTTTATTCTTTATTTTGTCACCTCAAATTTCTTTTTTTTTTTTGGTCGGTTGTGGGGCTTGAACTCTGGGCTTGGGTGGGTCACCTCAAATTTCTGAAGTTAAAATGAGTTTGACTTCAGGACTTGTCTTTGTCTTTTTAAAAAATTTTTAGGGCCGGGAAGGTGGCTCAGTGGTAGAGCGCTTGCCTTGCATGCATGAGGCCCTGGGTTCGATTCCCCAGCACCACATAAGCAAAAAGAAAAAAAGCCGGAAGTGGCGCTGTGACTCAAGTGATAGAGCGCTAGCCTTGAGCTGAAGAGCTGAGGGACAGTGCCTAGGCCCAGAGTCAGGCCCCACGACCAGATCCCCCCCCCCAAAAAAAAGTGGACATAGAAATTACGTTCAAAATCTGAATTTTATTGGAAGATTAAACTGAGGTTTGCAGAATTTAGCTGACTTCCTAGGGCATGTTTCAAGATCAAATCTAGGACTAAGTTTTCTTTATCATGTCCATGTTCTTTACATAGTAGAAAGTTGAAACTATTACTATGATTTCAGGAAACTCTACACTCACACTAGAAAAGCTGATCATTTATACTTATTTTAAACAAAAGTGGGTAAGAGACTATCCACAGCCTATACATTGAAGAATATACTGCCTTATAGATAAATGAATTTTCCAAGGTAGATTTTCTAAACCTCCATATACTTATTTTGCTGTTTATTATTACATAGCTGTGATTGCCTCTTTTCTAAACATTACGGCAATCAGTATTCCACCATTTTGTTCCAATTATTTTTAAGAAACTAAGTATTTCCTCTGAAATCAAACTTTGTTCTAGGTTTCATCTACTTTGATCATGAAAAGTTTATAATTTTTGTATCTGAATCTTTAAGGCTTCATTCCTCCATGGACTATTGCTTATAAATATATTGTCAAGTTATTTCAATATATCTGTCTTTATCTGTACCTCTGAATCTCTATGGACATAAGTTCATTTGTATCTTCATCAATGATGACATCTATATCTTTCTATATCTATCTTTACCATGAATTTCTATTTTCATTCTCTATATAAAACTTAATATTTCACCTCTATTTTTGTGCTACTTATTTCAATGGCTTTAGTTATTTCATATAAGTCTACTTCGTATCTAATAACAGAAGTCTTTAAGCTATACATCACCTCACATCTAATGTCCTTTCAAATAAGTTGAACCGACATTATTTTGATAAACATATGAGAAAGAGAAAATCAAGGTTTTTATTTTGTTGATTTTTTTACACTCATCAATTTGAAAAATAATTTGTAACTCATTTTTTGAATTCATGTTGCATAATCTGTTTTTTATCTTAAATACATCACTAAGACAGGAGAATGTATTTGGCTGTTTGGATGAAAGGTCACAAAGCTCACAGGTTGAAGCATCAAAATGTTTTTCACTCTTTTCCTTCCTTCCTTCTTTCTTTCCTTCCTTTCTTCCTTCCATCTTCCTTCTTTCTGTTTCTTTCTCTCTCTTTTTCTTTCTTTCTTTGTTTCTTTCTTTCTCTTGCTTGCTTTCTAGCTTGCTTGAATATAACTTCAATCAATAAAACCTGAGGCCCCAGATTATCTATCAAGATGAAAAAATCCATCTTAGATACCTAGATTCTCTAATCAATCAGTGCTGAAACAGAATAAAACACAGCGTGACATTATTTGATGAAAATTATGGAATATCTATCTAAATCAAGTTGAAACATAGATTGCATGGTATACATTTAGGTCTCAAGTTATTATTATTCAGAATGATAGAGTGATGAGTCATTTCATTATTCTAGATTTATAATCCAAATCAACCTTTCTTATATTTTTAATCTGTATCTGATTTATGTAAACATATACAACCAAAATCATTCAGTTTTTAGAAGGCATTTCAAATTATAGTTTTTACAAAGCAAAACGATTATGGCAATTATTTTTAAATTCTTCTTACTTTTTAAGTCTTTTGAAGTCATTTCCATGAGGCCCTAAATTAATTTAAAAGTTTGGTACTGACACACTTCATAATAACTCAGATTTTAGTACAATAAGAGTAAATTGTTAATTTTAGAAATACCTGGTAACTGTATACACTGTTTAGATTGTTCCATAATATTCTTGAATATTTTCAAAGGGCTTTTTAATATTTTATGAATATTTGAACAGATAATAGAGAATAGAAGGTAGCCACATAAGTTGTACTATAGGGTATAATTTGGGATGGGATATAAATTCAATCATTTATTTGTAAAATATTGCCTCCAGCCTGCCATAGGAGAAGCAAAGCAGAATCAAATTGCATTAATTGGTTAACAGTGAAAAATTAATGAATTATTTAAATGTGCAATACATTACATAAAGGGAGACAATAAAGTATCAGTCTCTGAATCATGCTTGGCAGTGAGTCTGAATCCTTAAGATATGAAAACTTGGAGTCAAGTCTAGTTATAAATCAAAGTTCTGTAATATACAGGGGACCCAAAGCACATTTTGACCTTCCATTTTAATGTAGGCATTGTCAGCCAATATCAGCACCATTTAATACCATCAGACTCTTAGCACTTCAGCAAGTCTGACATTTCTTGCTCGTTTTTCTGTCACCTATTAAAAATGAGAGAAGTTTGAGGCAAGTTTTATTCTGAGCCTGTAAAATGTAGTTATGTAAGCATACCTTCAAGCAAGATTCTTCCCTGGGAACTAAAGTTCTTAAATTAAGCTACCTGCAAACTCTACACTGAAGAACTACAATACAAAGGAAGGTGAAAAATACTAAAAATGAACCACAAGACTTCCTTGCACAGTTATCGATACTAATTGTCAGAGGCAGCATGGGGCCTAGTCAACTGGAGTCCATAATTGGAGATATCTATTCTGAGACTGACACGGAGTTCTATAACCTAAAAGAAATCCAGAAGCAGATCAAGATGGTAAAATAGTGTCACCCATTGTAATTGGCATAGCAATTGGCCTTGTCACAATATTTTATGACAAGATCAGTCATTTTCTATCTTAAAAATTATTAATGATCCATCTTTATTATAAAGAATAATGAAATAAAATTTAACAATGTACATTATCAATTATAATACTCCTCTATGTCTTCTGATGGAATTTATATACTGAAAATGAGCCCTCAAATAATATGCAGTTTTGTATTTTTCTACAAAAATAAGTTTCAGTTTAATCAATTTTGATGTATAACCAAAAAGATTCAAAGAATGGGTATATTTAATAAAGACGGCATTGATCTAATTTCCACCATCTATTGTAAAAGAAATATTCTCAGGAATAAGTATTATTAAGACAATCAATATATTCATGTGCATAAGTAAATTCTAATCTTCAAAGAACTGAATCAAATATCATTTTAATCATAGTCAGTAACCCTGAGAGAAAGATATTGTTAGTGTTTCTAGGTGTGAATGTAAGCCTTTAGACACGTTAGTTTTTAAGATCACTACACTTGGATAAAGTGGAATGAAAAGCTCACATTCTGATTTTATCACTTTATAGCTTCTAGTCTTACTTTCACAGTTTTGTGCTTTATAACTTGTTGATACCATATCTGAAGTCACAAAATGTCCTACAAATTGCATTTTTAAATCCAGAAAAAAAAGCATGATTATATAACTATGTACAGATTTTTGGTTTCCCTCATTATAAAAAGTATGATTGAGAGCTACTTATTTGAGGGAAAACAAACAGGTATCAACAGAAAACATTTTTTGTATATATTTTTTATTGTAAAGATACTGTACAGAGGGGTTAAGTTACATGAGTAAGGTCATGAGTACATTTCCTATAGAGCATTGTTATCTCCTCCTAAGACAAAGAATCTTAAAGGTTATTGGCAACCTACTGGAAACTGGGAGAAGGGTATGAAACAGATTCTTTCTGTCAGTCCTCAGAAGGAATCAACCCTGGAAACATATTGATCTTGAACTTCTTGTCTCCACAGTTGTGTGACAATTTCTGGTGCTTAAGCCACTCAGTTTGTGACTTTATTATAGCAACCTCAGCAAACTCATACACACACTTCAGAGATGAAGAGAAGCATGAAATCTAGAAAAACTGGCGGAGAAACTCAGTCAACGGTATAATTAGGAGACAGGAAATGAATAGATAGGACAGTGAGGTTAGAGAGGGAATAACAACAAATCTGACCTAATATCAAGTCAAGGAATTGGATAAGATTATTGCAAGACCCTAGAAGAAGGCACAACCTGGACTGGGAAAGAAGATGCCCATCTGAGTTCAGAGAACTCAGGGACGGGTCAGATGCACTGTCATTGTACAATACAGCCTTGTGACAAATGACTTCTTTGTACAAGTGCTTGGTCAATTTGTTTATTGACTCTATGTGGCTACCTTGCCTACAAATGAAGGCCATTAAAAGGTTTCTGTGTATTCTGTGTATTCTGTGTATTTGGTTACTCAAGGAAGGTAGTCGGCTGCCAGTCTGTTCACTTTGCTGAAGCAGCAACAGAACATCGGATGGAGGGAGAGTAGGGGAAGTAACTTGTCTTTCTTCCATGAGATTCTGCTCTCTTCTATCCATTCAGGATTTCATCAGAAAACTTTGGTAGAGAGTAAATGAAATTCAGAGATGAAAGTGGCCTGCTGTCCCTTTGTCCAGTCTTGTCTTATAGGGTATTTGCTTCTTCTTGTTACTAAAAATCATAAACCAGGCACTGGCGGCACATGCCTGTAATCTTAGCTGCCCAGGAGGCTGAGATCTAAGGAGAATGATTCAAAACCAGCTTGGGCAGGAAAGTCCATGTTCCTCTCCTCTCCAATTAATCACAGAAAAAGCTAGAAGTAGAGATGCCGCTCAAGTGGTAGAGTACAAGCCTTGAGCAAAAGAAGCTCAGAACAGTGCAAGCCCCAAGACTGATATTTTTTTAATGTGATCTATGATGCTGGAGATAGGAGATTGAAAATGCTGCTTTAAAATCAAAAACAATTTTGAGTTTTATTCAGTTAAAATGTTCAGTTGAGGACATATAAAAACCTTAGAGTTATGTTCACACATTTTCTTATATTACATGGAGGAACAATCGAGATATTTAATATTGTTTGTCTTCCTGGTCCAATGACAATAATGTGAATAATCACCACACACTGATATCTATAGCACAGTGCTGGGCGCTAGAAGTTTGCCAAAATTTTCACTTCATTGAACATCAGATATCACTGTGTTTATTTTGCTCGGAAAATATTTGTACAGCTTAAAATATTTTTCTCTGAGATAGAGGAGAACCCATCAAATTTAAATTATATTCAGAATCTCAACAAATATGAAGTGGTAGTAAATCTGCTTAAATAAATTCCAAGGCTTCCATAAATTTTCAAAATAAATATTGAGGAAATTAGAATAAATAAAAGTGATTCTGCTTTCCTGACAGGATATTATAAAAAGCAGCATTTTAAAGGCATTTTAAAGTAAATTGCGTATGGCAGTCCAAACCTGACCGGAACTGGTGATAAGATACAAATGGTTTGTTTGAGAACAAGTCCATATTTTATTTTGCAATTCTTCACATAAAATTTGAGCAATTTTGCATCATTTCTAGCTAGTGTACAGTGTGAAATAAACCACCAGAATAAAGAAAATTAGAATTGGAAAAAACAGCTTTTACGAATAAGATGGTAGAACATATTAAAAATACAAAGTATTTTAGATTTTGTATTTGCTAAGAGGACTTATGAACATGTAAATATTGAACACATTAATAGTACATTAATCTTTATATAATATATAAATTTTATACATAATAGATAAATATATATGTGTTGATAGGTATATATATAGATGATTATTGACAACTATTTATTTATCTTTAGGAAACGTAAATGATCATTTGCAATATACTTGGAATATGGTAAGTAGGACCAGCCTTGAACATTTCTACTTTAATGGATTGTAAAGAAAACTTTTTGCTAACTTAAAGTATCAGAGCTTAAAAGTCCCCCCTGGCCCTATGAAGAAAGCAAGTTGTACTTACATCTCAACTTCAAAAGTCTTTCACAGTTAATATTCATTTGCATTGATATAATCACTACCGATAAACCATGCTTTTTGCTCTTACATAAAGTTTTATAGTGCAAATTTTTAAGAAATGTGTGAAAACATTTTACAGCCTTTTTTTCTGTGAAATAGTCCCTAATTACAAATTAGGCAGCCAGTGGTTTGAAAGAGTTAATGTGCCTCCCAAACCTCTCTTATTATCAGACAATTAACTGGGCTCATTAAACAACACATTGACACTGCTCTAGTCCATAAGCTTCACAGCCCTGCTATTTTCTCTTCTTTTCATAAATAAACTATTTGTTTTTGTTTTGGTTTTTTTGGTCGGTCGTGGTGCCTGAACTCTGGGCCTGGGCACTGCCCCTGAGCTCTGAAGCTGAAGGCTAGCGCTCTACCACTTGAGCCACAGCACCACTTTTGACTTTCTGTGCTTATGTGGTGCTGAGGAATCAAACCCAGGGCCTCATGCATGCAAGATAAGCCCTCTACCACTGAGCCATCTTCCCAGCCCTCCCTTTCCTTTGCATTCTTTCTAAATTGTCTAGATCCAGCTGATATTGTAAAATAAAAATATATCAACTTACAAGTTTTTAATTTTAATTAATAAGCATTTTATTGTGAAAATACCATACAGAAGGGTTACAATTACATGAGTAAGGTAATGAGTACATTTCTTATCAAGCATTGTTGCCTCCTCCTTTGTTTCCCCTTCCATCCCTACCCTCCCAACCATACTCCCCCTGCCACCCTCCCCCCCACCAAAGTTGTGAAGTTCGTTTTTCAACATAGCGTCTTGTACATCTCATTGTTGCAATAGGTCCACCTGTATCCCTATTTAAACAATTCGATTTTTCCCTTCCCTTCCCCAAATTATACCAACATCAAATACAGTGAAAACAGGTTATCAACTTACAATTTTGATACTTAGCTTTCTTCTGATATTAAAATTTCAGGCATGGATGTGATTTTTTTGAGCAGTGCCATTTTGAAAATCTTCACTGAGAAGAAATAATTGGTCCACATCAACAATGTTACCAGAAAATCATAAACACAAATGGCATTTTTACAGCAGTAATTCAGAGGTTAAGAATGTATCTCTCTACCTATAATATATCATGATGTCCAGTTATCTCATCCTCTGTTGTAATTATCATTATTCCCTCTACAATTCCCTCTAGAAGAGAGTGATGGATCCTGGCAACAGGAATCAGTGTCCCACCATATTTAAGAGCCATGGGTTCAATTATATTTAGAGGTCATGAAAATTACACGATGTTGAAAATTCTAGAATTGCCCATTGTTTGGGGCCCCTAAATATTTGAGTTAATTTTTAATCCAGATTCAAATCATCTACTTCAAATCACAGAACAATTTAAGGCAATTATGTTATTTCCAACATAATTAGAGTCTAACTCTTCTATCATTGTCAAATATCCAGTTCAAAGAAATTTTAATTCCTCTACTTACCTTCTTTATAAAAATCACATATGTCATAATTCTTTTCATCACTACATGTTAATATCAAATTACAATTAAATTTACTTTTATTGAAACATTTAGAGAAGCTATAAAATCTGAAAATACTTCCAGAGGTAACAAGGTCACAAAGAATATTAAAAAAAAATAATCTAGACTTCATTCCACAAATAACAAGCTCAATAGTTCAGACCCAAACTGATATTAAAACTTGAAATCTTGGGGCTGGGAAGGTGGCTCAGTGGTAGAGCGCTTGCCTTGCATGCTCGAGGTCCTGGGTTCGATTCCTCAGCACCACATAAGCAAAAAGAAAAAAGCCGGAAGTGGCGCTGTGGCTCAAGTGGTAGAGCACTAGCCTTGAGCTGAAGAGCTGAGGGACAGCACCCAGGCCCAGAGTTCAGGCCCCACGACTGGACCCAAAAAAAAAAAACCAACTTGAAATCTTGTGTATGTTTTAAAATTCTTCACACCATCAACGAACTCAACTAAATATGTTTAGGGACTAAAATTAAGAGAAAACCTAACTCAGACAGGTATGGAGTCCTGAAGTCTACTCCCCTGAATTGTATTTGCTGTTATAAAGCAATGAAAATTCTGCTTTTAAGCTGCATTTTCAATGAGCCCTACACATCAACCTATGTCCTTTCATTCGTAGGCCCATGCATGATAAGGTAAGGTACAGCTACATTTACATTCCATTAAAAATGTATTACAAAGCCAGATGCAGGCAGTTCATGCTTGTAATCTTAGCTAATCAAGAGGCTGAGATCTCTGGAAGATCATGGCTTGAGGCCATCCCTGTGAGCTTCATCTTCAAAATAATTAATAAAAGAAGCAGGACTGGAGGTGTGGTTCTAGTAGTAGAGTACTAGCTGTGAGCAAGCAAACTGAGCAAGCATAAGGCTCTGAGTCCAAGGCCCAGTGTCTGCATGAAAGAAAAATAACACATACACATATATGTATGCATACCTATACAAATATAAATGTATACACACATATATAAATATATAGTGTGAATAAGTATATTCAATATGTATGTTCAAACCTCTAAGGAACTAAATTGCCAATTAATCCTGATTCAAAATCTCAGCTAAAGATTTTCAGAGAGCATAAATTATCCTTTGTTATTTACAATACAAAACCGTTGTTGTTTTTTTAACCATCTAAACCTGGAAAAGAGAGGAAAGAAAATGAGAAGGAAATGAAACATTCCTTTTTCTGGAGTCCAGAAGTTATTCTCAGAGAAAATGAGCTAAGGTGAGTGAAGATACGTCTCAAAAGGAAGATGGATGAGTGAATTTGATAGAAATCACTCCTTATTGTTTTTCTTGTCAAAGGCTAAGTGTCAAATCAATTAGATTCTTGAAATGATAAGGTTAATGTTCACACCTATGCACCCAATGCTGCCAACTTGTAGGAGCAGTATTCATTTTACGTTCCTGACTGACCTTTCTTAATGAATGCCAGAGAATGGTGCACTAATATGCCAAAGATTATCCTTACAATTCAGAGACTAAGCTTTTTTCTTTTTCTTTTTTAAATTCAGGAATCAAGAAGTTCTGTTAAAGTCCTCTACTTGCCAAAAGGTTTTGATTATCATTTGACATCAATTTTGGCTCTGAAGCATTTTAGTAGAAGCTGTGAAGGATCTAATATCTTGGAACACACATTTAAGTATATTGCTAATAAGGTGTGAGGACCCCACAGCAAGAAGTGTCCTATTTGGAAATATTAATTTGATTTAATGTCTTGAAAGCCATGTTTGAAGGGCTTGCTAAAAAGTGAAGATGGGAGGGGAAAATAAGATCCATTTGCTCTCTGTATTATTTAATTACATTCAATGAGTTTTCCCAATTCACTGGATAACCATGAAATTCATCCATTTAAGTGTAGCTATTTTATATGATTTGTAGTTTGGCAACAGAATTCAAAGTTAGGTAATCCATTATCATCTGTCTCTATCTCTATAAAAATTCATCATCTATTAAAGATTCTAGAAGAATTTTCTTCCTAGAGCCATATTTCTAAATAAACAGTCATTTTCAATGACATTTCTCTTGGTAAATAGCCATATTTTATTGGAAAAAATTACTGAATGACCTTATAAAATAATTCTGGTAAAAAATATAACTGTATGTTAATAAAAACCCATCTGAATTGCTTCAGAAAATGAAATGTGAGAGATCTAATCACCATATGTCAAAATTAATGTGATATAAATTCCCTGTGATCAAAAGTTCTAAATTTGCAGAGTTATTAGGGATATTGAAAATTGAGATGTAAATAAGAGCAGCCAATTTCTTACTATGGTACACTGAATTATTAATCTCAATTCCTCACTCAATACTACAGCTATTCCTTTTGCTTTAAGGTTTTTCAATTTCTGTCACCATTAATAATAGTGAATTTGCCTACTTTATTAAATTTGTACTTAGACAAGTAATTTCTATTATGGGGCCACTAACGGACATACACAAGCAAGATTTTAACTGCCTTGTGGATTTACATTGTTTTATTGTTCATCAAGTTGCTTGATGGAACCAAGTGAGCAAGTCAAAAGTAGAGCAGATCTGATCCAAATCTGTGACCCCCAACTAATGCCAGCTAAGATGAGGTACAGAGGTGAAAGAGATTTTTGAGTAAAAGTTAAATAGTGATTGTTACAAAATGCTAAATGGCTTGATACACACAGCTTTACTGAGGCAGGAGTCATGGAATCTTTGCAACAAAGCAATATGTTCTTCTTGAATATTAGATTGTCTGCCCATGGGGGAAAAATGATTGTAAATTGTTTACTTGCTGACTCCATTTTGTCTTTCAAATCCATGCTGCTCTTCGGGTCAACAACGCTCTGAGCCCTTGAGCAGATTCTGGCAAAACCTGTTCATTTACAGTCCCCGTGATTTCAAACCACATGAGAACTGACAGTTCTCATTTCACCCATTTTGTTTGGAAGGAAGGCAATGGGTCAAGAATGAGGGTGAGTGTGACCTAATGCAATATATAAGCCATATTTGTGACACAGCATTCGGTCCATTGGAGAATAAATTAAACTGAACTTTTTCTTTTCAAATGTTATACCTTTTAAAGTATTACTAATTCTTAATTGTCCTGTAAAGTTAGTACGATCCTTTTGTATTGTCCTGGTAATGTACAGAGGGGTTACTGTTACATAAGTAAGGTAATAAATACATTTCTTATCAAACTTGTTAGCCCTTCCCACATTTTTCTCCCATTCTCCCTTCTCCCCCAATGTCCCCAAGTTGTACAGATCATTTCCAACGTCTTGTCTTGTATATATCCCTTTTGAACTGGTTTCTCCCTTGTCCATTTCTCCCTTGTCCATTCTGTTGTTCCCCTTCCCTTCAATGACTTATACAATTCCAGGGTACCAAATTCAAATACAGTGACAACAGGGGATAAACCATAGGGGGAAGAACATAGAAAAGAAACAAAAAAATCACATAGTACATTAAAGACAACAAGTTTAACAGTAATAACTAATAACATGAATAACTAAATCTTAATTACTGCAAGTAATTATTAAGAATATGAAAACAATTGGAAATTAAACAAAACTTGCTGTTTACCCAATCAAGGCATGATAACTGATTTATTAACACATATAAAGTTCCATAGAAATTAATAGAGGGAATAGAGACATTGCTCAAGTGCTAGAGTGCCTACTTAATAGCATGCAGTCCTGATTTCAAACTTCAGCACCCACCAAAATAAAAAGTAGTGGGGAAACTACAAGCAAAACAAAACAACAGCAATGTTCTTTACCAAAATATTAGTATGAATATGGTTCAGTTCCACAGTAAGGGAAATTACCAAGAACAATCAATGTACAAAGTGCTCAAGAGGCAGAAACAAATGCAGTGTATGCACATACATCTATACTATAACAAAGAACTGAAATGTCCATAATGCAACATGCTGGGAGTGGAATTTTAACTAAGACATTGACAGTCGGATGCTCCACTTCACACATCATCGCCTGGACAACTAAGGCGTAGGGCTTTAGATCACAAAGAGAATTGTCTTTTTCTTCCCATAAGAATATGGTGTATCTTCCCTTGAACATCTTCCATTATTTCATGTAGAAAAGTGAAAACCTGCAAGGACATGAGAATTTAGTTGGAAAACTCATGCCTCTGCTTTTAAAAAGATAGTATCCTTAATCTGAGGCTTTAGAGACATATTCAAGGTAGAAGGTCTTGAATTGGGTAAATCAAAGATTTTATCTACAACTCCATTTCTTTCATTGGCAATCTTAAGCATTTATAGACATAATGGGCCAAATAGTCATAAAATAGGTTTTGTTTCTATCCCATACTTACCTGCTCTCCCTCCTCCCACCAAAAAAAGTAAAGAAAACCAATCAACTTCAATTGATTTTTTTTTTCAGTACCAAGATTCCAGGGCCTTCTCATACTTTCTGAACAAGTGTTCTGAAATGAGCTATCCTCCCCCTCCTCAGCTCTTTTGGCTTTAGTTGATTTTGGGGTGGTGACATATACTATTGACTGGGTAGCTGGCTGTGGACTAAGATCTTCATACCTATGGCCCCATTATATATATATATATATATATGTATATATATATAATGGGGCCATAGGTATGAAGATGCAATATATATATATATATATATTGCAGGTCCTAGGGCTTGAACTTAGGGCCTGAGCTCTCTCCTTGAGCCTCTTAGTGTCAAAGACTAATGCCTACCACTTGAGCCACAGCACCACATCTGGCTTTGTCTGTGATTTAATTGGATTTTAGAGTCAAAGATTTTCCTGTCTGGGCTAATTTCAAACTGCGATCCTCAGATGTCAGCCTCCTGAGTAGCTGAGATTACAGGCATGAGCTACCAGTGCACTGGGGTTCTGTGTCCCTTTTGAGTAACTAATCAAAATTCAACTTCTCTTTTCCTTTCTAAATTCACTAAATCATTATTTAATAGCGTTCATTTACATTATAATCAAAAGGATATAACCAGTAACCTCAAACAACCAACTATGTAATGTTCTTGTGATGTAAAATAGGCATAATACAATGGACACTCTCCGTGACAACTAATAGTTATGCTAGGAACAAAATTGCATTGCTTGTTTTATTTTTTTACCTTTAGTACAGTGACAATGATGGATATAAAACATTACATAACTTTTAAGCATCAGTTTTTGCTATGACCAGTGATGTTGGAAAAAACCAATGGGTAAGTGTCCTCTAGCTGTCAGTTTCTGGGCCAGAATCCCAAGTGGAAATGAAAAGAGCAAATAATTTTGAGGCAGCCAAGTTACAGAATACAAATTACCTGATCATGTGGTTAACAATCTTTCCTTGTAATGACCCAATGGATCAAATGTAGGGAAGTCATTTCAAAGCTGACCACAGAATCAATATTGACTTATTTCTGAAAAGTTTTCAAAGTCAATTTATTAGACTTAATCTAATGATTTTGTGCTTTATCTGGGATCCCATTTTTTAGCAGTTCAATAATGAACTACATAATTCATCGTTATTTCTAAATAATTCCATGATTTGGTTTCATGACAAGTTAGAATGTATTTCTTTTTTAAAAATCAATTACTGAGAAATATTAAATTATCCTTATATTTTATTCCAAGTTACTGAATTCTTTTTGTCTAACACCATTTAAGTAAATAGAAAATGTTTATACTTGACCCTCCCCCTCCACATGGGGCAGTAATTTTGTTTTCTCTGTGCAAGAATTTTCTTTATTCAAATTTATAAATTTAATTTAAACTGCTTTTAGAGGATCTTGTCAAACTGAGATGGCACATCAAAACTCTAAGTTGTTGTACAGAGAATAAATAATGTGTAGATTTTATATGAATAGATACAGCAAGTGAATATGACCTAGTTTTCACAATGCATCCAACACACATTAAACTGAGGACAACTTATGCTTTGTATTGAAAGAATAATTGAAATCATTGAAGTCAATTTATAGAAGGAAATATTTCTATCTCATTGCTTTAGATAAATAGCAAGGATGTTTCATCCTGTTATTTTCACAACATATGGCATATTTCAGAGAAATTGAACATCAAAAGGAAGAATGAAGCTCTGACATCTTTAAAATTGGTTTTGCATATTAAATAAACATTTCTTGAGGAAAATGAGAAGATAAAGAATCTGTTTCTTTTTTAATTTAACTGTGGTCACTATGCTTTGTAAGAAATTATTGCTTTTCATTCCTAAGTTATTTTTAAATGGGCAATATATTCTTTCCATTTTTGGTTTTTATCAAATGAGCAATTAATTTCTTATCAAACAGCTTATAATTTTCTATTGCTAGGGGATATATTGCTTTTCACTGAAACTATAAATTATTCATACCATTCAAGTTAAGTATATAGACTCTATACAAATCTCAGCATGGTTAAAACGGTAGAGAGTTGTAAAAGTTAATTATCATTTAAAATATTAAGAAACATTTTATGATTTAAATTAACTTTCAGTGGTTATAGACTCAATGCAGAGGAAGCTTCTAAAAATACCCTTAATATCTGAAATAATGTTTTAGTGATGAGCAATTCTTTTGTGTTTCCTATATCATGGTCTTTTGTAACAGTTACGTGAAAGAGTAGACACATGTCTCCTGCATTTTCTCAGCAAGTCTTACTTCTCAGGTTTTGCTCATCAAAAATGAATGTTTTTCCAGGTAAATCAGGCATACAACAGCAACAACTATTTAACTACATACCACATAATACCTCTTATCTTCAAATGAAGGTGTGTGTGTATATGTACACAGACTGGTTTTCTTACCAAAATAAGAAATGGGTGTAAAAAGCAACAGTGACAAAGTGTGATTTGGATTGTTATTTAAGGGTTGGCCTCTAGTAAACTTTATCATTCTTTAAAATCAGCTCTGCCTATATAAATAATTATGAAATCACACTAAAATTTTAATTTTAGAGGAAGCAAGGTAGGAGGTGACATCTAAAAAGAATTGTACTCATTACCTGACTTACTAAACGGTAGCCCCTCTGAACAGCACCTTAATAATAACAATAAAATTATGTTTTAAAAACTTAATAGTAGCACTATAATAAAACATTAATTGAATGATTATCAGCCTAAAATTGAAAACAATTATGATCCATATATTCAGCTGCAAAAGAATTGAGTTCCCTGGCATGGTTGATACTTTATACTGACACATTTGCAGCCCAATTTATATTGAGTTCTGAAGGAACCATCTAGAGTCTAAGCTGAAATGACTATCAAGGAGAACAATAACATAATGTGCAAAGTCAAGGATTCCACAAGTGATTGTCATGAACAGATTATGTTCATGGTCCTGTGGCATAGGTGTATATAAATCAGTTTGGGTCATCCGTAATTACTATTTCATGGTAGGATCCATAACTTACAGACTTCTTCACTCCCTAGTTTAGCTTTCATTGTGCTATACACAAACAAAAAAATCAGCTGACTCTTTGTATATACTTGCTTTTTAAGAATAAAAGGATATTCACAGACAGGCACAATAGTTGGTGCTTGTACTCACAGCTCCTTTGGAGGCAGAGATGGAAAGGATTCAAGTCATATGTTGGCCCAGGCAAACGCAAGAGACCATAGCTGGAAAAGAGCTAAGTAAAAAGGTCTGGAAACATGGTTCACATGTTAGAATGCTTTTCTGGTAAGTACTTTTCTGGGTTCAAACTAACACATCAAGCAGTAAACAAATAAGTAAATAATCAATAAATCTATTAAGTGTTACTAAATGAACCCTATGAAAGGTGCTGAATATTTCATTCTTAAAGAGATAAGGCTATTCTTTGCTAAATGAAATACTAACTTCTGTTTTCTCCTTAGTGAACTAGTATTTTATGTTCAATTAAGGTTTTATCCAGAATATCATATCTCTAAGATAGTTCAAAACAAATGAATTTGCACTCTTGCCATGAATAAATCTGTTAAATGCCATGACAGACATGCTTATGTCTGTGACTTTATGAAAGTCTTTATAATTTCTTGATTTAAATGCCCCCAGACATAATTTCTAGGCTTGATCTAACATTTCAAAGTAAACTTTGAATTACTTACTTTGCCACTTTATCACAACTCTACTGAAAACAGATGTATACCATGGTTACATGGTATATCCCCAAGGATTATTCCTCCAGGCAATATATAGAATTGCCTCTTTTTCATTATTCTCTATTATTATTTTTAATTGTTTACTATTTTTATTGATAAACATTATCTGATGATTAAGTTTTCCTTTAATTTTGGCTCATTTTAACTCTCATGATGAAAATAGTAATCACCAATTTCCTATATGTTGTAAGCAGAAATAATAAATAACTCACATGTTACATAGTTTTTAGTTAATAAACAAAACAAAATTGTAGTTTGTACTAACGATTCAAATAACTGCTCGGCAAAATTAAATATAACATTTCTCCATTAGAACAGATTTTGGTCCTTTACAGTTTAATTTACAATTACATTGGAACTAAAAATTCGGATAATATTTACATTTGATGAAGAAAACTAAATACTAAAACTACTGTTTGAAATAATGCAAATCTTCATTTGCACCAAACATAATACTCAGTGGACTTTTTCCTAATAAAATAATGCATCAAAGCATAATAACATTACTTTCACAAATATTTAATTTTATATTTTTCTTTAAAATTAACAGATTAGTAATAGTAATCTATATAATTTTAATATTTGATAATGTAGAAAGAAACTATGTTTTTCTATCATGAGAAAGAAATAAAATCAGGTATTATATTCCAATTAGAAGTTTTAATCATACATTTTATAGATTCCCTGATCCTTGGGGAAAAGGATTTCAAATGAAGTCTTTCATTTAAAGTCTATAATCTTTCCATTTGAGGGCATAATAGGCTTCAAATCTTTTAAGACAGATTAATCCACTCTGAAAGCTGTTCCTTTTATTAGAAGCCATGGTCAATCTTTCAGACCTATTGGAGAACCACTTAAAGAAGAGAATCAATCTGTGTTTCACACAACTGAAGTTTCAAGTGTGGAAACAGTTTGGCATTCCGTGAGGTGCTGTAAGTTTTGTCCCATGCTCCTTTTACTCATGTGGTTGTGTTCTCAGATGACTCAAATGAAATCATTCTCTTTCTTTAACTCAAAGTTGCTGGTTGTAATGATTTATTCTGATTATAAAAAGAAAAGCTTAGAGTTCTTCCTTATAGTACAATGCAACAAAAATCAAGGATATTTGAATGAGTAGTTCAGAAAGGGAGTTATCAAGTACCAGACTAATTTAATTAGGCAAGGATCCAATACCTGCTTAGGACAGACATGTGTTGTGATCTTCAGAGGATGAATCTGTTCTCTTATTTGAAGAAATTAATTAATAACAACACCCATACTTTTTGCTCAGCCTTTCATCTTCACGTCGGTTTTCACTCTATGCTAGGTAGTCTATTTGTCAATTTGGTATTTTGTTTTCAGAAAGTATCAGTTTTTATTTTAGTTTTATTGTTAGTTTCCATTCTCAGAATGTAGCCTTATTTTTACAGGAGGTTAAAGAATAAATAAAGAAATAAAAAATAATTGATCATCATTTTCCTGGAATAGAAATAGAAAAGAATAAATTTAGGATGTTAACAAAAACCACCTTTTTTCAGCCAGTTATAAAAGACTTGAATGTCATAAATTGAAAAAAAAATAAAATCTCCTTACACTTTTTCTCAATAAATTTCAGTGTTTTCATATTAATATGGAATTTACTATTTTATTATAATATTTGTGATGGCTTCTTTTTGGTAAACAAATTGAGTTATCTAATCATTTTATTGAACAAGTTGCTTCCAGAATTTACATCACCAGGGATTTGGCAATTAGATGCATTAACTATCCATGCTAGTGCCCAGATGAGTAGGGTTGACCATTAGGTACACCAGATTAGTACACAACTATTAAGGATTAGTCAGGTGTTCTAAGTTTTCTTTTTTTAAAAATAAATTTTTTTATTGTGAAAATACTGTACAGAGGGGTTACAATTACATGAGCAAGGTAATGAGTACATTTCTGTTCAAGCATTGTTGCTTCCTCCTTTGTTTTTCCCCTACCATCCCTTCCCCCTGTCTAAATTGTAAAGTTCATTTTTCAATATAGTGTCTTGTACATCTCATTACAATGGGTCCACCTGTATCCCTATTTAAACATTTTGTTTTTTCCCTTCCCCTCCTCAAATTATACAGACATCAAATGCAGGGAAACTCAAAGACCTGTTACAAACATATGTCTCATAAGACAAGCAAAGGCATTAAAAATATTGTGTTGGTTTGACAGTTCTATAGGTACTATCATATGATTTGTATACATTTGTATACATTTTTCATCATTTATAAATGGCCACTTGAAAGGCTGATAACAACTCAGTTCCTAAGTCATTTTCCTTTTATTGAACAAGTGTCTTTTGTAATTTCACTGGAAAGAAATGGAGATAAATATTGACTGTGATTCCATCTGATGAATTTCATCAGCAAAATCTACCACATAGGTCCTGGGGGCAAAAACAATTAAATAAGTTTGATTTTTTTATATGTCCCTGAGTAATACTCATGTGTTGATAGAACTTTCTCAATTTTTTAATCTAAAGATTACAAAGATTGAGATAAATGTTCTTGACCACTTCACCCTAAACCTTTTGTATTTTCACCCATTGCTAAATACAGGTGTTTCCTTCTTGGCATTCTTCAGTGGCATTCTAATGTTACTCTCATTCTGATTTTAAATAGAAAGCTTTGTTTTTCTTGGTGGTATGTGGTTTCACTTCAGGAGCACTGACATTTGAGTCATGCCTGTAGCCCTTTTTGCTATAGATAGCTTTTGAATAGAATGTTTTGGTTCTACCTAATCCAAGCTTGAACTGTAATACCTCTATTAACCCTTTCTGAGTAAACTGGAATAAAAGTTGTATGCCTTGATTTCCAGCTTTGATTGGTTGAAATGGATTCTAAGACACTTTCTGACTGGATTGGCCTTGAATTGCAGTTCTTCCACATCTCTTCCTCCCAAATACAGGAATGAGTCTTGGAACTTTATTTCAGTGGACCATTTGTGAACATGTGTTTCTATATAGCCAAATTGTTTTTACTAATAATCATGTCAAAAAAGCAATGATTATTTCCCCTTGATTTACTCTTCGGTTTACTCTATAAGTTCACTTTCAATTTAAACATAATAAACTATGATATATAAACCAAGGATTTTTATAGAAGCTTAAAGCATTATATCCAGATTCTTATGAATGTTTTTATTCAGTAAATCTTTCATATTGAGAAGTTATCATTGTAAGATGTGATAATATTACCATATTGAAGTGGTGATCGTTTTAAAGATATTTTTATTTGAGCAATTATACAGAACAAACAATTTCCATAAAATACCCATGTAAAGCAAGTTATTGCATATAAATTGGTGTACTTGAGCACAGTCATATTCTCATCAGGTACAACTGAATGCAAAACAACTTCCCTGACTGCATAATAACTTTCTGATTTCATAACAAAATAGTGTGCTAGAGACCTTGTAATAGCAATCAAGGACACTGAAAGGAGAGGTAAAGATGTGTAAATTAAGTTGCAGATCTGAAGCCCTTAAGTCATTTTTACCATTTAGTGTTTAGTTCAAATAGTGCTTATTCCAAAGAAATAGTACTCTAATGTCACTTTTAATAATGTTTAATGATATTCTTCAAAGATTTAGAAAAACTGAAACAGAATAAAACTCTAAGGCAATTAGAGATTTCCTATAATATGTATTTATCCTTATTATAGGATTAACTTCCATGTAATTTCAAATTTGCCTACATACTTTTCCTGAATATGTTGACTTTGTACTTTATAACCTGTCAGTTTAAAGGTTTTGAACATATTACTTCTGTCTAAATTTCACAAGTCCATATTTAGATAAAGCTCTGGCTATTTCTATAGCTTATTTCTTATCTACATACAATTGACTCTGATTGACTAGAAAATTGCAAGAGCTCAGTATATTATATGGAAAATATCATGCAAATGTTAAAGGAAGTTCATTTGGTTTGAGTTTTTTGTATTATTCTAAAACCGTTTTCATGAGAGTTGCAAATTTATTGGCAAAGAATTTCAACTTATCCATTTCTATGTATATTTCCCAGTGTTATCTATATCAATCATTTTATAAAATTTTGTTATTAATATGCCTAGGATTGAGAATGACTTCAAAATAACAGACCAGTTTCTCAAATTCTCTTTCAGCCATCATTACATGAAATGTAAATAGCCCATTTAGCTTACTTTTTAGCCAGGATGCTCTAAATCAGGAAGACAGAGATCCTTTTAAGCATCCAATGGAGATATTGGAAGTACACAAAATATCCAGGTGTCTAGGAATGCATGGCAATATGTAGTAATATGTAAACTAGAATAAAGCACTCATTTCTTATTTTGATATGTCATCAAATCATTTTATTTTCTACATTATTAACCTTTGTCATGTTTTTGCAATAGTGCATGCTTGTAACTTGTAAATATTACTGTTAAGAATAAGAAATGGGTTTTCAGGACCACCTCAGTGGTATAAACATTTTCATTATTTTAACATCTACGGTGCCCTATGCATGTATATGTGTGTTTGATGATATTCTACAAATGCATAAAAAGTGAAATGCAACAAAACTTTATAGAATTAGCGATTCCCATAAAATGTTTAGATCCTGGTAAAAGAAAATTAATTTCCATGCAATTTCAAGTGCATGCATGTATATGAATTTATAAACACATTCTCATGTAAATAACAGCACATTTTTTCCTGTTCTTGGTCCCCAAGTAAAACTGATAAACTGTAGTTTTCCATGTAATTATAATATTCAGAAATTCTTTTATTCAATTAAATTCTTTTAATGAATTATGTTCAACATCTTTATTATATGTATAATATTTTTGCCCAGTTAAACCTGAATTGTTTATATTTTCATAGTAGTGAATTTTGCTACAACTATTTTAAAACACAAATAAACTATGTCTCCAGAAAAAAAATGTGAAAATAAAGTGCTGAGTGGGAAAGGACATTTTATAGTTTTAGAAGTGCTGACATATGTATTTTTAGTTTGGCTGGCAAATGATACACAAAGCCCGACTATGTCTTTGTTTTCCATTTTTCGATCCACCTAATTTCCCTAATGCTTCCTCTCAATTTACTTGTAACTCAATCTTCTTGCTATTCTCTGAAACACTATGTACTCTACTAAGTAAACATTTTTTGCTTTTCATATTTCTTTACTACCCTAAATTTCAGTTACCATACAATCTGACTATTCTTTTTAATATATTTTATTGTTATTATAGAGGTGATGTAGAGAGGGGTTACAGTTACATAACTCAGATAATGAGCACATTTCTTTTTGAACACTGACACCTCTTCCTTAGCTCTCTCCCAGTTTTTCTCACCTGTCCGCACCCACAAGTTGTTTAGTTCATTTTCTACATAGTGATTAGTGAATAATGCTGCTGTATTTGTTCACCATTTATCCCAGTTTTTCTGTACTCCCACTTACTCTCCCAAAGATAATAAACTAACAAGAAAAAAGGAAATGACAAACAACAGGAACAACAACAAAAAATCTCTTGTTTCCATTTCTTGGAGTTTATTTCATAAAATATTAATTTATATGATTGTAGAGCTTCACTGTGACCCAGTAATGCCATTCCTGAGCATTTATCCAATAGAATACAAACAATACCACACTAAAATGACCACACATCCATGCTCATCGCAGCAGTGCTTATCAGAGCCAGAAAACGGAATCAAACCAGATGCCCTTCAATACAAGATCAAGAAAATGTATTTTCTTTTTCTTTAATTGTCGGTCATGGGGCTTGGACTCTGGGCCTGGGGTTGTCTCTGAGCTATTTAATTCAAAGCTACCACTCTACCACTTGGGCTACAGCGCCACTTCCGGCTTTCTTCTGGTTAATTGGAGATAGGAGTCTCACAGACTTTCCTATCCGGCTGGCTTTGAACCACTATTCTCAGATCTTAGCCTCCTCAGTGGCTAGGATTAGAGGCGTGAGCCACCAGCACCTGACAAAAATGTGTTTTCAATATGTCTGTGTTCTATGTATCTATCTATGTATCTATCTAGATCTATCTATCTATATTTATATATCTATATTTATAGATACATCTATATGTACAAAGGAATTCTATTCTTACATCAAAAAGAATGGTACTGTACTATTTGTAAGGAACTGGAAAGACTTGGGAAAAACTATAGGAAGTGAAATAAGCAAAACCCAAAGAAACATAGATTGCATAGTTTCCCTCATTTGGGGTAACTACAATGTGTCTATAAATCTACAATAAACACACTGGATGGTTAAAAAAAATACACTGGGACAAGCTGACTATTCTTACTGATTCTAAATTCTTAATTTTTGGTCATTTACATCTAGGTTACTTTCTTTTCTAAGTGAAACCCAAGATCTCTGATTCAATCATTAATCCAAATCTAGATCTTAGAGAAGTGGTTCTTCATGGATAATTTGCTGTTGTTATTTTTGTCTATAATGACATAACTTTTACCCCTTGAAGTAAAATATTGTCACAGATAATATTTAACTTTGGTTTCTAATGGTAATCAATTTATCTTTTTAATTAATATAATTGATTTTACCCAGAAAAGTAACATTTCCCTTATCCTATTTGTTCAGTGTTATGTGGTAGGCCAATGGCTAGGAGGCATTCCCAGTTCATAATTCAATGAAATTGTATTTCTCTGAAAGAAATACTCCTCCCTAGAGATCTAGGATCTCCAAACCTAGCAGTAAAGCCTACCAGTAAGGCCATCGGTTCAAATTTTATTGCTTTCAAATAAATATAACATATTCATTTTTGGAAAAAAATAAAAATAGGATTTAAGTTAACAAAATGTGACAAGAATTGCATTGAATATATACAGCACCTAAGGGACTATAAATGTTTTAACAAGATTAATTTTTCAAATCCATGAACATGAGTTCATAGATTTGTGATTTGTGACACACATTTTCATGTATTTGTGATGTTGTTTGCCAGTATTTAATAGTTGGAAGCATGTGCTTCTCCTATATGGTTAAATTTAAGGCTAAATTTTTGTAGTTATTATAAATGGGATTTTAAATTTTTCTTTCTGGTTAGTTCATTGTTAGTATATAGTAACACCAGTGCACACTTATTGTATTGATTACTGCTAATAAATTTTAGAATCTATAAATTTTTCCATGTATCAAATTATATCACCAGTACATAACGACAATGTCATTTTCTCCTTTTCTACTTGGGAATTTTGTATTTTCTCATCTTATTTAATCATTCTAGGTAAAGCTTCTAATAAAAGGAAAAAAGAAGGAAACGTTGCTCCATTTCCAATTCTTACATAAAAAGTCTTTCCTTTTCACCAGGGCACATAATATAAGCACTAAGCTTAAATATTTGTTAGAATTTAGTTATGGACGATTTTTTAAAAGATTTTTAATGGGATACTTCATATTTTTATTGATCTACTCTGCTTATTTGCTATTCATCTGCTGGTATGTTCAAATAATTTCATGGCATTTTTCTTTAGAGATTGCATGTGTATAGTAGAAATGAGACATACTATCCAGGTTAGACAATTTGTGACATGCAGTTGTTCTTGCTAGTCTCATGAACTTTTGTATTTCTGCATCATGAGGAATAAAGTGCCCTCTTTCATTTCAAGTCTTGTCTGAGCCCCTTCTTTCTGCTTCTCTGTCTGTAGATCTCACTCTCATTTGTTTAGGTAAAAGTTTAAGGATCTCTTCAAACATCACCCTTCAGTTTCCTTCATCTGAATATTTTGACTGTATGCTTTATACCCTGCCAATTTAAAAGTTTTGAGCTCTTAGTGTCTATGAGATTTTTCAGAGCACATATTTAGATATGGCTATGTGATTTTTAAATCATAAAGCATATAACAAGTTTCAATGTAATTAAACTGACTAAAATGTTAGAATTACTGTGTATAGTCTTCTTAAAATATGCAGAAATTTTAATGACACTTTTCTTTGAATATTTTTATTTTAGCACTCTGAATACATAATTTCATGTTCTAGCTTTTAAGGTTTCTTTGAGAAGTCTGTTATTCATTTATATTAAAACATCAATATTTGAAAATAATCTTGAAGAACTTTCTTTTATGTGTAAGAAGTTTGGATATCACAAATATTTTTACAACTTTGCCTATAGATTCAAAGAAACAAAAGGCTACCATGAAACATAATAATCTGATATTTCAAAATTTATATAGGATAGAAAAGGTGCATCAATATAATGAAGACGTTTCTATCAAAAAAAAAGGAAAGGAAAGGAAAGGGCACTTTTAGTTGTAACTCTTAAGACTAGGTTAAAGTGGTGGTAAATGCTGTGTAATAAATTATTGTAACACAAAACACAACTTAAATAGTCTTGATTTTCGGAAGTTCAGAAAACAGAGTAGACCTTCAGTTCTTTGCTTTAGAGTCTCTTACCATTTGCAATGGACGCCGATTCTTACTACCTAGAGATTTCCTTAATGCAGCTCACAAAGCCATGTTTTCTTCATTAGTGAGCCAAGAGGAATTGCCTCCTGTAGTAGTCAAGGAGGGAATGGAAGTAAGGGAATTACCTTGCCCAGCAGCTCCCAAATCCTATTTTTCACCTTGCTTGAACTCTAGGGCAAATTCTTTGATCCCCTCAGGCAACCAAATTGAGATGCTTCATCCAAAATTAAAAGCAGGGGGGCAACCTGGCAAAAGAAATGTTCCAAATGAGCAGAAGAAGGGGAGAGTCCGATGAAGTTCAAGAAATGCATAAGTACTTTAACATCGAGGTTGAAGCACATGATTGTACAGAAAGTTGTATCATCCTCACCCTTTAAAAAATATTATTACTAAGGAAATGGAGAAGAAATTATGCACATCTGGGCATAACTCCTACAAACATAAAGTCAGAGGGATGCATCATGATTTGATTTGCTTTATTTTGTCACTTCAGGCTCTGATGAAAATAGTCGTTCATTGCCCACCAACCTTACAAAAGAAATAGAGAATTGACCCCAAAAGCTGGAATCATCATAGCCTTTCAAATTACATTATGGCAATGTAAATAAACATTATTCAAAACAGCTGCTGCCCTTGTACAACAGCTGCTTTATATAATTAAATAAGCCAGCTGCTTGAGTGAACAGAATAAGGCAAGAACAGAGCAGCAACAAAGGCTACATTAAGGACACGACGATAAACCCACAAAATCACTGTTGGAAATATAAGTCATTATGAATAACATTCCGCAACTTGCAAAATAAACCGTCTTCTGTGATGACTCACATGTTTAATACAGTATCACCTCTCTTCAACTCAAATATCAAAGGAAAAGAGAGAGTATAAAATGGGCACTAAAATATCAGAACCAATCTGTGTTGGGATGATACAACAGCCCATACCAGCTTCCCAGGAGAGCTTCCCTGAAATGGTGCTGCCATCCTGTATGGGCATCCCAGTGAGTAAAGCTGTTTGTCAACCACCACTGGAACAAGCAGGAAAAGTCATTAATGACAGGAGGTTGCTGAGTTTCTTGTGTTTCTTATGTTTCCTATTCGACATTTCATTCCACACTGGTCATTTTCATCATCTTCACGCTGAGGAGTTTCCCAAAGAGCAACAGAAATTAGCTTACACTGGAAATTTAAAAAAGGTCTGAATGTAGATTTCTGTGGCAATCAGTGAGCAAGGTTACTTACTAACCTACTGTGTTTGCTCAATTTCTAAGGACAATCCTCCTACAGTTAATATTTACAGTGCCTTAATTTCAGACAATTACTCAGAATAATTTAAACATAATCTGGAATCCATTTAGGTTTAAAAAAGTAAAGGAAATAGGGGCTGGGAAGGTGGCTCAGTGGTAGAGCGCTTGCCTTGCATGCATGAGGCCCTGGGTTTGATTCTTCAGCACCACATAAGCAAA
This sequence comes from Dipodomys ordii, assembly GCF_000151885.1. NCBI lineage: Eukaryota > Metazoa > Chordata > Mammalia > Rodentia > Heteromyidae > Dipodomys > Dipodomys ordii. The sequence continues at coordinate 6,598,667 of NW_012267220.1, read as the reverse complement.
AAGAAAAAAACCGGAAGTGGTGCTGTGGCTCAAGTGGTAGAGCGCTAGCCTCGAGCTGAAGAGCTGAGGGACAGCACCCAGGCCCAGAGTTCAGGCCCCATGACCGGACCCAAAAAATAAATAAATAAAATAAATTTAAAAAAAGTAAAGGAAATAAAAATCATAGATACCTAAGAGCAGAATATTCCTTTTACAACTGCAATAAACATCATATATATTAGACAATACAATCAGGTGAATGAGAAGTTTCATACCATTATTCCACTTACTATTTAGGGTTCGATTTCTATAAATTATCTGTATAAACATATGATTACGTAGATTTTCAAACATATATTGAACTATATAAATTGAATTTATATAATATTATGTGATATAAGAACGCTTTTTTCTATTTCATTAGTTTTCATTTCTGTTCTATTTTCTATTTCTTTCTTTCAAATAGAAAATATATGAAATTTTCAAGTGATTTTATACTGGGGGATATATGAGGTTCGGTGTGTATGTATTATAAAAAATTATTAATGGAGGATATAAATTTTAAATTTATTTTTTTGGAAATTTTCTAATTCATTATTAGAGATAATTGATTTGAAGGGAAAACCAAAGTTTTGTATAGAGGAAGATTAAATAAATCATTCCTTTATAATTGTAACCTATGAGAATTGATTTTTTTATTAATACAGTAAGAGCCAAACATATTGTTGTTTTCTTAATTTAAATATTAGTGTGTATATAAAATAATGTAATTGAAACAACATGAGGTAATCTGTGGTCCTCTGATTTAATTAGGTGCTTCCTGAAAACATAACTGTAACTTATTGATAGTGATGGCTAAATTCTATAGACTAGAGTAGAACAGAATAGAGGAGGAGGCCTGCTGTAAGTGCCTTGTAAATATCATCTGGGTCAAATCTTTACAAAAACCCTAGGGAGTTTATGTTTATTATGAGCATCATTGTTTATGAACAAAGATGCAGAGATTCACAGAACCAATCTGTTCTAGGCTGGAACTTCAACAGAAATGAGGTCCATTCATGGACTTCTCTATCCATGTATGCAAGAGTTCAAACATCATATTGTGCAGCTTGATTATCTAAATTATTGTGCTTTGATAAAAAAAATCAAGTTTAAAAACCTACAAGTTAAGGTTATCAGGAGGGACTCACTTCAGAGCAGATTCAATTCTGCATTTACCATTTCATAAGAAAGAGAAACATCTTGTGAAATCATCTTTAGATCACCCATTTGTTCATTCATGCTTTGAATAATCTAGTCATGAGCCATCTAATCCATTGGGTAATTAGATTCTGTAATTGACATCGAGTATATCTCAAGAAACAAGGTTTATTCCTTTATTTTAAATGGAGACAGTAAGTCAAAAAATATTTTCACTAAGTAGTATAAACAATGGTTTCTATTATTTTTTTAAAAGTCTTTATTAAACAACAGGGTTACAGTCACATAAAACAGGCCAACAGTATATTTCCTTTTGGACAATGTCATCCCTTCCCTCATTCTTTCCCAGTTTTTCCCTCCCATCCTACCCATGAATTATATAGGTCATTTTCAATATAGTATGTTGAGTACCATTGCTGCATTTGTTTACCCATTGTCCCTCCTTTTATATGTCCCCACACATACCCAAAGATATGTAGACAAACAAACAGAAAATAACAAGGAAACAAGAACAGCAAAAAAGAAAAAAAACTCTTGTTTCATTTTCTGGTATAGACAATGTTTTACAATAGCAGAAAATCTCCAATAAAGTCTAAAAAGAAGGATGTACAGTGGTGTTCATCACTCATTCAGATAATAAACACGATGGTATTCATTGCATTGTAGAGCATTTTATAAGCAGATAAAGTGTCACTGGATTCATGCAATAGTAAAAGAAGAATGTTCAGTTAAATATCATCATTTATCCATGCTACTAACAGAATTCACCGATGCATTTTCCTTTAGAAAAATCAAGCAGTACATTTATTTTGCTCATGATTCAGTTTTATAGTCTAAAACATAGGGTTTTATTTGCAGGATTTTGTAGGAATCATTGTTCTGTTCTTGGTAACATTTACTCAAAAATATTCTCAAAGTGTAAAAGGCCAAGTAGAAAATAATAGGTTTGGAAAATAAATGCTAACTCCATGAACATTTCTTCTTGAGGCAATACTGGTCGTTTGCCAGAAGCAACCTATATAATGGAGAAACAACTGTGGATCTCCTGTGTAGTTGATGGATTTCCAGAGAAGTTGATGTGCTATCAACCCAAGTCACTATTCTAAACCACAGGAAGTGCTAGAAAACTTACCATTTACAACCCAAAATACCTAACATAGAAGGATAAATAATGTTATTAACTCAAAACTACTGGAAACGTGAACAATTTTTATCTCAACACTGCTTTAAAGAATATTTTTCAATGCAATGAACAACATGGGTGGAAAGCATTAGCTCTAAAAAAGAAAAAAAAGATCTCTCCTTTTTCCTGTCTTTCTGTTTGTCTTCCCTCTTTTTCCTTTTCAGTTCCCTTTCCTTTCTCTTTCTTTTTCTCCTTTACCTTCTCACTCTCTGTCCTGTTTGATACATAGGCAAAAACAAAGATTCTAAGTGTATAACCATTTTTTTAAACATTTTTCAAGCTTGTATTTTCTCACAAGGTCCTGCTATTGTGACATACTTTAGAATGCCCAGAGATGAAAGAAATATTGATTTACTGAGCATGATAAAGGCTAAACTTGAGGTTTTTTTTTTCTGGCAAAGATATTGCTCATTTTATTGATACCTTTATTGACTAAAGATAACCCAATCTTTATCTTAGTCCAAGAAAATGAGAGCACAAAATATAAGAATCATATAAAATGAAGTATAGAAATAAAAGCAGAAAATGTACAAGATAAAGACCTGGAGAAGGGTGATTTATGCCTGCAATCCCAGCAAAGGAAAAGCCAGAACAGGAAGATAAAAGAAGACCTAGGTCAGCTTGGGCTTTCCAGTAAGCCTGTCACAAAAGCAAAGGACCAAACAAGCAAACAAAAAGTAGTAGATAAAGCAAAATGATACAAAGAAATAAATCATTATTAAGCCTAATTTTGAAAAAGAGAAAGAGAATTCTTGAATGTCTAGAAAAGAAAATTTTCATCTCCTGCTTGTCCATTGTTTCATAATTGTGAGGAAATTTAAAGATAATTAAACCATTGTAGCTATCTTAGAGTTACTGGAGTGCTGGTACATATGAAGGAAGCTGTTGTATCTCGACAGAGAAGAAATGTGCTCCATTTTTATGAGGTACGAATGTGTGGCTAATTAAAGGTTATTCTATGTTCCTTCTTCTTGTGTGCATGATCTTGATAAATCACAGGATCTTTAGTTCTCTCTTACTTACAAACTGAAAGCCCCAAGGTAAAATCAAAATAACCAAGAGGAGCTAATTAACTTTATACCGTAAAAATCTGGACAGGAGACATAATTTCCAAATAGAAATCACATAGCTCTTCCTTTTTTTTCCTTTCCTGCCCAGTCAAGACCATACTACAAAAAGAGGAGGGAGAGGCTCAACAGAAAAATAAACCACAGTTACTATAATATTATTTCAGCTGACTTTTTTCCATGTAAGTACAGCCCACTTACATAGCATATGATTAAACAATAATTTCGAGAAAACCTCTCCATTAGATGGGCAGATGCTACTGGCCTTTTGTCACACAAGGTTCTAAAATTCAATGTGCTACGTACTAAGTTTCAATAGGAAAATTCATGTGGTAGAGAACCTTCAGAGAAACAGTTCTGTGGGTTTGAGACAAAGCTCCAGAATATTCCTTGTACTTACCCAAACAAAATGATGCTGTCAGAAGTGACACAAGGAACACCATTGAACTATATTGTGTTAGTTCTAGTTCAATTTTATCAAAATATAAAGAGAAATGAAGGTTGAACTACCAGCGTGAGAAATTTGTATCTTTTGAGACGTTAATTTGAAATGTGCTAGCTGGTAACAGGAAAAATGATTATAGCCTTGCACTATTCTAAATGATTTCCTGCTCTTTAACATATGGATCCAATATGCTACTATACAAGTTGGTAGCTTGGGGCAACTGGCTGTATTTGAAATATCATCAACAGCAGCCCTCTGTGGTGGTCCATCAGGGTAATGTACTACCAGAGTGTCTTCAGTTCCTGCCAAGCTGCTGAAAGCAAGCTTCCAGAAACCGTGTTATTTCTAATGATAACATATTTTCCTCTTTTTATTGTGAGGTATGTCAGGCCTTTGGAAATGCATACATAAGATGAGTATTTTCTTTCCCTTCGACAACAACCTGTGTATGTGTATGTGTATGCTGTATGCTGTATGCATATGTCTGTTATATGAACTTGTGTCTGTTCGTGGAAGAATATGTAGCCTAAATAATTTAGATCTAGTATTGCTCATATTACATACTTTGGGGTTTGTATTTATTCATCTTCAATAATTACATTAGCTGTTTCATTATCTTCCTGAAATACATTTCCTCTTTCTTTTGTTAAGACAAATACAGTTTTTCAAATGCCTCTAGAAATTTTGTTATTTTCCTCCTTCTTCTAATGCGAACTTTATTGTTCATAAACTCTAATAACAATATTATTTAAGTGACATCTATCAATTGGTCCTCAAGCCCGACAGTGACTCTGGCTGTACATTTTCCTAAACATTTTGGGAAATGGATGGCGTTGAAGAATTTTTCACAGTTATATTTGGAGAATGAAACTAATTAATAAGTATGTTTGCAAACATTCTGAGAACACAAGTGACCAGCTTTGGCAACAGAGGCGTGCAGAACTATTTCAGAGTGCACTCTGGTGATATCTAAGCTGGACATTAAGCCTTAAGAAAATGTCCTGTACTGACCTTGAAATGCCCTCAGAGAGTCTCATGGAGGATCCATTGTGAGCGAGGCTCCAGGGTCTTAGGCTTTAGCTTACTTAAGCTTGTTACTTGAACAATGAAACAAAAATAACATCAGCTAATTTAATCAGAACAGGAAATAGTTGGCATAGTACTGAATATTGTTGCTCACAAGGAGACACTATTCTAGATTCCTTGTGTTAGAGGTGTTAGTTTATTAGTCTCTGAAATAGTAATGAAATCACGGGTCATGCCTGCATATTTGTCAGATGGGGGTCTAGAACCCGCAGATGACAAGCCCAGAGGGAGGCGTGGTTGGAGCTGAGAGTCTCTCTCATTCCTGCCTAGTAGGCCCTAGACTAAATGCAATTTTGTAGCTCCTTCTCCAATGAATTGTGAATATCACATAAAAACATTTTACATTAAATACCTTTTCGGCTTTCTAATAGGGCAAACAAATATCTACATCAAACCTTGTTTGTAAGTTATTATAAATGATTTAGGTTAGAGAAATTCTCCATCAAGTCAAGTTTAATTCATTTATATCATTCTCTGGATGCTTTGATTATGACTCTCTCCTCAGTGTTTACTGTCCTCTCCTCTGAAACTCACAAATGGATTCTGAAGACTGTGTTCTCTGGCAATAGGATTAATGTGTCGGGATTAAATACCTACTTAACTGATTTTATTAATTAGAATTTTATGGAAAAAATATTCCTCCTCGTTTTCTATAAAATAACACAGTGTATCAACAATGAGTTATTACCATATCCTGATACCAAGGAGAAAGGAACCATTTGAAAGAAATACTTTGTTTTGTGTGTGTATGTGTGTGTCTATGAATGCGTAAAATATTCCTATTGGTGAGGTGTGATAAGTCCTACTTCATTTGCTTCTGTATACTGCTTTGAAGCTTCAGTGTAGGTCTTTTTAAGAAGATACAGCATTGATTCCTATCAATTTTTTAACCGAAACCTAACTGAGAAATAGGTGGGAGGGAGACTATTTTATAATAGGAATATTGTACATTTACTATCTGGAGTAGGGTGAAAACTGAGGACTAATTTGTCCCCTATCCCAGATTTCGAAGCCAATTTAAAAGACATGCTAGAGGGAAAAGATTAGAAAGGCTATTCAGATTTATATATCTTATTTTAGATTTTTTATTTAATTAAAAATCATTAGGGGTATAAGCTATGGATACTTGTCATCCATTTAGTCCGTATCATTTAGTGCTTTGCTATATATTTTTTTATTTTTTTCTGTAGATTACTTCATTTGTGAGATACAATTTAATATTTTCTTTATTTTACAGGGACCATTTAGATTTCTAATAATGTTGCTGACAGAGTCATACAAAACTTATCCCCCAAATGAACTTTATGGGTAATATTTAAATTATACATTCTATAATTGAGAATTCTTCTGTGGCAGAGAAAATTCAAATGTGTCATTAATATGTATGTTACTTTTAATCTGCCTAAAATTAACTCCTTCATTATTCTATCAAACAATAAAAACATCACATGGAAGGTAGGGTAGTTCTATCATTAAGATTAATTCTAGATGATTGCACGGAACAACACAACGCATGTGATTTCTAAACACAGCAAGATATACTTCCTTGGGTTTCTTCATTATGAAGTATACAACTGCTTATGCAACAGAGATTAGAATAACATTAATCTACTGAACACTTACAAATTGGTTTGGGAAACAATAGACAATGTAAAAGTAATGCTGGAGCTATGAAAGACTTTTTAAAGTTCTGGTATAGAGGAAGATGAAATGTGCAAGAAGAAATATCAACAATCTATGAATTATGAATTACTTCACAGGAAATAGAGATTCCTGTTGATTTAGTTCATGGATCAAGAGCATGTGGCATCATTAATATGAAACCTAATTTATGTCCTCTTGCATTATGCACACATCCATGTGGTGGTCAGGGACGCATGAAAATTTTAACCACCACAACTTTAGTGCTCTCTGACTCATAAATTACCATGGAAGGTAAATTCAGGGCAGGTATTTATGAATTTCAGTTTCATGAGAATTATCACTACTGACCACGTAAAGGGATGCCAGGCTTCCCTTTAGTACTTTTAATTTGGATGTCACATCTATTGGAAGCAAACCTATGCAGTGATATTTTCTTATTATCCTCTAGACATCTTTTTATTACTCCTATTCCTTAGCCTATATGAGTTTTAATAAAGTGAAGCGATAAGGTTCACCCAAGTGTACCACAACAGCTCAGTTAGTGCTGAGGCTTGGTGGCAATTTACCAATCACCATGCCTAGCCATTTCATATCATTAGCTTCCTAATAAAAATCCTATAAAGTTGAGAAGCAGGTCAGGGGAAGGCTCCCAAAAGGACAAGAGAAAAAGGAGCTAAAAAATGAAGGGGTTTGAGACTATACAAAAAACATGTCAAAATGCATGCTTTGTGTAGGTGATTTGGAGGGTGTAGAGGCTGTAGCTTGACTGAACTATTTCATGGTGTAAAAGTCAAATGTGAGGTGCCCGTGGACCACATCTGTAATCCCAGCTAATCACGAGGCTGAGATCTGAGAATTGAGAGTCTATAATAGTAATATCTCCAATAAACAACCAAAAAGCTGGAAACAGAGCTGTCATTCAAGTGGTAGAGTGCTAGCTTTTTTAAGCAAATAAAGCCCAGGAAGTATCACTTTGGACCTGGGCAAAAACTTACACATTGCTCTATTGAAGGGGGGAGGGGGCAATGGGCAGGCAAGGATGGGAAGGGGAAACAAACAGGAGGCAAAAATGCTTGATAAGAAATGTACTCATTACCTTGCTCATGTAATTGTAACCCCTCTGTAGGGGTATTTTCACAATAAAAAAACTTATTGATTAAAAAACAAAGAAAGTAAATAGCAGCAAAGTAACACAATGACTTCGTTGAAACATAATTGTTAAGCCATCAAATTTGCACTCAATTATTTTCCATTGCCACAGTCAGAAATAAATGTAATCAAGTTTTTAATGAAAAATCTTTTTCAAAAATAGTAATATTACAAATGTACCTGCTATTTGCCTCTTCTAATGTAAAGTGACTAGAAACAGCAAACAGATATGGTACAAAATAAGTTTGCATTTTTTTTCCTTTTGTTAGGTTTTATGTTTGTATGTGTGTGTATGTAAGTATATATGTGTGTTTATATGTATATGTCTCTGTATCTGTATGCATGTGTGTTTGTGGATATGTATCTACAGAAAATTATTCATTCTCGGGTTTTGTTAATATCAACAAGGAAATTCACTGAGAACAACCTTCAGTTTAAAATAAAACTACATGTAATCTTCTATTTTAAAAAATTTAATGATTCATTAAATTTCAAAGAGGAAAGAATTTTTTAAAAGACAACTTATTTACAGCCATTCTCAGGTTATGATCAGACTCTCCCTAAAAGTAATGTATACACATTCAAGTAAAGAAACATGTACACAATCTTGTGTGTATCTAAAAGCACAAGAGTGTCATATTCACAAAACATGGTTAAAACAAAGATCTTGTACCTACCAAAAGCAAAAGACTAACTCTGTTAAACACAAAAACAAACAAGATTTAAATGTCTGAAAAATCAATATCAGGAATTCATAAATATTTTAAAAAATTCATTTGAGAAAATTGTATTCTTTGAGTGTCAAAGAAAGTCGATACTTATATTCTAGTCCGAATTTTGAAATAGACTTGATTGGTGCCAAAATATTGCAAGTTCTTCCAGGAAATTTATAAACAAGGAACTTCTTGCCACTTTTCTTTGACCTATAGAGCAAATTAATAGCAATCGAAATTTGCTTTAAGCTTATAAATATATATGTATATATATAATACATTATGTTATATGTTCTGTACATATAATTCTTAAGTAGACCATAGTTAAAAGGAAAGTATCATTAAACTTTAACTTAATTCATTAGAAGTATGTTGAATATCTGAAGTATTTTGAGGACTGTGATGTAATTCTGTAAGAAAGTATTTGCCTAGAAAGTGCAACATTTTGGCTTTGATCTCCCATGAGATAAAGAAAAGACAAAAATACACAATTAAAGAAAAAAAGAAATATTATGAAGTAAAAACTGCAAAAAGTAAATTTATGGAAATTTATAAGTAAACATCCATATAAGTAGATATGGACAGATAAAAATTGACATTACTATTAATTAGACATCAAAAAATTTTGCTGCCTGTGGTAGCTATTTCTTCATCTATGTCTTTCCTCTTCTCTCTCTAAATGAAAAATAGGAATGGAATTTTTTATCAATGAAGATATCAAAGACTCAGGTGTCAAAGATGACTTTGCCCTGATTTCATTCTAATTTAATCAACTGCTATTAATGAAGCACCTAAAATGTAGGTGAGAGGAATACTAAAACATAGGTGTATAAATGGATGGATAGATTCATGTATGGGTGACTGAATGTTTGGACGGATGGATAACTAGAAAATGGGTGGAGAGATTGATTCTTCAATGTAGTGAAAAGCCAGTCACACTCCTCCAGGTGCTGAACCCGGTTTTGTCTTTTTTCACACCTGACCAGGTATGGCATTCCTAGACAGACACTTCCTCCAGCCCTTCTCTCTTAACCACTGCGTTTTGAAGATCCTCACTTAAAATGAAAACATAAACAATAGCATAAACTACCATTTCTTGGCATCTCATTCTTCCTTAAGTGTTATGAATTGAACTGTTTTCAGGATTGCTCTCAATCCTTGCAAAAAAAAAACTCTCTGGGGAAACGTCCAGATGTTGGGTTGGAAGCCAGCTGCCTTTACATCAGCATGGGCAACGAACTATGCTTGCAGCAGCTGAGAGTGCCGACAGCAACTCTAAAACATGAAGCGGGCATTGACAACTTTCACTTCTTATAAATCCAACATCATGCTCAATGAATAGGAAACCATTGTTACTAACCATATGTGTGTGTGTGTCTCAACAGACATTCTCTCAGGAATTCTAAAGCGATGCTAAAATATGTCCATCTTAACATAAGTGCATACTTCCATTTTGGGCATCAGCAGTAGCTCAATTGGAGATAGAGAAATTCTGTATAATACACACAAGTCCCTCTTAACCATCTTATTTCTATAGGTGGGGAGAACATGCGGCAGGCTCACTTTTCTGATCAGAATGAATCATTAGTCATTTAGGGTCTCCTTTCCCTCTTGACATGCGCACTTCACAGAGCCAGAATCTCATTAACAAGGTGAAAGAAATTACCCAAAAAACACCTACTTTATCGTTTGGAAGATTTACAAAAATTTCATTGTAAGTAAATCATTCTTCTACTTTAAGCCTAGACATTCCAATGTCATTTCCAATTAGTATTTTGTCACTATATAGTAAGAACTGTCCGTTTTATATTAAATAAACAAACATGATGCATATTGTTATAAAGAAACTTGCTTATTTTTTAGCTGAGGAGTAGTTATACTTCAGAATTAAAAAATTATTCTTTTGATCTACTTCTAAAACTAAAAAAATCTTTGATAGTTTTATGTTAAAATTTAGTGCCTAGCCTAATTAACAATTGAATCTGAACTCAAACTATAGCAATATTGTATATAACATTAAATCACATTTTCTCTCAGGAAAGCCAGCAATCAACCCATGTAGGAAAATGATTTTAATATCAAGGCACTATTTTATTAAGGAGTATATGTATGGCATTAAGCATTTTAATATAGCTAGCATTTTACATCTACCACAAATCAGAAGCATATTTGATCAAACCAAAGTAACATGACTTAGAAATCTACTTCTGAATATAGTTTTCATATGGAAGTAAAATGAATTGAGCTGACATTTAGAGTTCTTATGTATAAAAGTTATGCTAAAATTGGAGGATGACCAAGTTAAGATTCTGAGCTTCTATGTAGCTTAAATTTTAGTGCAGGAAGCATTAACATATATGCACTTTAACTGTAATGTAAACAAGACTTTGGGTTATACAAGAGAGGGAAATTTCTTTTTTTGACACAAGCTTCATCTAATAATATATATATATATATACACACACACACACACACACACACACACACATGTATACATATTGTGAGAATACCGTACAGAAGAGTAAAATTACATGGGCAAGATAATGAGTACATTTTTTAAAATTTTATTTTTTTATTGTGAAAATACTGTACAGAGGAGTCACAATTACATGGGCAAGATAATGAGTACATTTCTTATCAAGCATTGTTGTCTCCTCTTTGTTTCCCCTTCCCATCCCTTCCCATCCTCCCCTCCCCACACCAGATCCTCTCCCTACCCCCCACCAAAGTTGTTAAGTTCGTTTTTCCACATAACGTCTTGTACATCTCACTGTTGCAATGGGTCCACCTGTATCCCTAGTTAAACGGTTTGTTTTTTTTTCCCTTCCCCTCCACAAATTATACCAACATCAAATATAATGAACGCAGGGGTTATACTGTGGAGGAGGGACATACAAAGCAACATAGAAATCATCTTATAAATATGTTAGAAACAATTGCATGAAAGGAAAAAAAAAACAAAAAAACATTTGAATATTCATCTTGGAGTTCATTCCCCTAACAACAACTTATCTGACCTTTTCTGCTTGACTCAGACATACAGTAGTTATTGCAAATAAGGGAAACCATGGGGCCAATGTTTCTTTGGGTCTGGCTTACTTCACTTCATAGAATTTTTTCCAAGTCTTTCCATTTCCTAACAAATGGGGCAATGTCATTCTTTCTGATGGAGGCATAGAATTCCATTGTGTATATATACCACATTTTCTTGAAGACTCCACATAGAGCTCCCTATGACTCAACAATCCCACTTTTGGGCATTTACCCAAATGATCACAAACAAGACCACACTAAAGTTACCAGCACGACTATGTTTATTGCAGCATTAGTTACCATCGCTAAGATATGGAACCAACCCAGATGCCCCTCAGTAGATGAATGGATCATCTAATAATATTTTAACTAGGGTACCAATACAGTTGAGGTAGAAAGCTATTTCATGTATCAACAAAGGCTTAGAGACAAATCAGTACAAGTCATTCAAATAATACTGTACTGGGATCAGCGGCCCGAGCCTGTGATCCTAGGTAATTGGGAAGAAGAGATGAGATCAAGGTTGCTAGACAGTGCGCAGACATAAAAGTTTGTGAGACTCTATCTCACCTAATGTCTGGATATGGGTTTATACCAGATACTGGGGAAGCACAATGGGTACAATGGCACATTACTATCATTTTCAGTGGCATGAGGAGATTACAGGCCGGCCTAGACTAAAAACCAAGATCCTGTCTTGAAAACGATCAATGCAAAAAGGGTTTGGAGTCATGGATCAAGTGCTGTTTAGCCACTAAATGGCCTATATTAAATCCTAACTTCAACATAATAACAATTATTGTGATTGATAATGTATTTGTTTTGACTTAGAATAAAATAATTTGTTTTTGTCAGTCTTGGGCCTTGAACTCTGGGCCTGGGCACTGTTTTCTGATGGTTTATCGGAGATAAGAGTTTCACGGACTTTCCTGCCCGGGATGGCTTTGAACTGTGATAGGCAGATCTCAGCCTTCTGTGTAGCTAGGATTACAGGCTTAAGCCACCGGTGCTTGGCTTAAACTAATTATTATAATTGATAATATATTTGTTTTGACATAGAATAAAATAAACATTAAGATCATGAAGAAAACATGGCATAGATTGTGTAGTGTTTGACTCATGTTTCTTTTTTGCACAGAAGTACTATGAACATAATTTTGATTTTTAGGGATAATTTTGCTAAAGATATTTTGAAAAAGAAACAGATAACAGATGTCAATCATGTTGAATAATTTCCATAGTATATCAGGGAATATATATATATATATATATATATATATATACATGTTTAATTTTCTTAAGCTCATGGCACAGAAACAAGCTCTATTGTGCATCATTAATTGAAAATTACTTAATTGCTCATCCATTTTTCATGTGGAAACAATGTGATAAAATTATAGAAATTCCATAAGCAAATTATATCAAGGAAAACAACAAAACAGGATATATTGCCAGGGATAAACATAGCTAAATGGTACATTTTTAAAAAATATTTCAAATGAATGAATGGGAAATCCTAAGAAGCATTTAGGTTTTAGCTTTGTCACTTATTCCTTCTGCTCTTAACCTGTCTAGAAAAATGGGTTCAATTTTCATCTACATTCCACTTCTACTTTTCTCTCCTTATACCTTGACAATTGGCTTTATTTCATTTATTTCAAATGGAATAATGACTATAAATAAATTGTCTCTAAAAATTGACATACTTAGATCTTCTAAATCACTGAAAAGTTTACTGCCAATGGTTTTGTTTATGTTTCAAGTAAGACAAGAATCTTGCCTTTTTACTATGTGGTAGGTATTGACATGTGATGTGATATGTCATACATATATATGATATATGTCATATAAATGAAATGTTATATACATATATTATTTAAGCTTGCTATCCTTGAAGTTTGTTTGTTTATAATTTGCCATCAGATAACGGTTATTTTAGTCTACCAATAATACAGACAGCATGATCACTGACATAGCTATGAAGTATACCAATGCATCCTAGAAATAATTTGAATTTAGCTAGAATATAAACTCAGTATGAAAAAATACATTCTATTTCTAGTGTCATAACACATTTTTTCAGAGTGCTTTTCCAGTTATTTTTCAAAAAGAAAAGCTATCATGAGATTTGATTACGTCAATTCAACCTCTACTTAGCTAGAATCAAGTTGTCGCCTGAAGACTTCTACATGAGTTTATATTATATTAATACACAATGTTTATATTATACATAATGTTTATATTAGTGTGAAAATGATCCTATCTACAAAAAAGGCCTGAAAGGTAAAGTTTATTATTTATATTGTGGTATATCAATGTATTGATATACACAGCAAAAAACTGTAATAAACTCTTGACTCCTGCTCTAAACATGATCAATTTTGAAAGTTGTCACTGGAAACATTATTTATGAACAATACATTTTATATATATAGTTTAATTTTTTTTGGCCAGTCCTGGGGCTTAAACTCAGCGTCTGGCACTGTCCCTGAGCTGCTTTTGCTCAAGGCTAGTACTCTACCAATTAAGCCACAGTGCCATTTCCATTTTCTTTTCTGTTTATGTGGTCCTGAGGTATCAAACCCAGGGCATCATGTATGCTAAGCAACCACTCTACCACTAAGTCACATTCCCAGCACCTAGTTTAATTATTTTTAATAGGATAAAGATAATGAAGTCTACTGCTACCTAGCCAAATTTGGAGCATCTGTTAAAAATCAACCCATTATTGCAAAGAAAATAATTAACACTCCCGGATTTTATCTCTTTCGTTTTCTTCTGAAAAGGACAGAATGTATTTGAAAAATCTATTTTGTTTGCCTTATTGTGTTATTTGTGGCTTTTCACTTTACAAAACTAGGCTTCTTTTAGAATTCTTCCTAAGTCTGATAATGTATTTTAAATTAGGAAACGCAAGAAAAAATATGCTTTCTGAAAGAATATATTCAACCTTTTCTCTGAATCTAATTGTCTTATAAAAGAATGATAACTTTTTGTCTTTAAAATAATGTGTTTGTCTTATTTATTATTTAGGAGAAAATATTTGTTGTCAATTTATTGTTAATTAGATCTTTTGTATCTCTTTATAACATTTGTACCATAGGTATTTGTGTTATCTTTTGTTAAGTGTTTTACAATATGATGGAATACAATTAAAACATTCTATTCTCAGGTTTATGCATATATATCAACAACTTTCAAGAGTCCCATTTTTTTCTAAAATAAACAAATACCTTGCTTCAATGCCCATTTCTCCTTTCAATTCTACTGGTCCTCAAGGCAACATTCAAAATAAAAAATTGAAAATTTGGTTTGAGTGGTGGTTCATAGATTTAGATTATTTTGATTTTTAGTTTATGGGAATTGATAGTTGTAGCTTAATTCAATTTGGTTCAGTGGCTCAATAGTGAACTGGTTATTCACTAAGTCCAGAAATAATTTAAAAAGTAAATTAATTATGCAGTTGTTAATTACATCATTAGTTACCTTGTTTTCTCTAAAGTTGGTGCAATATATATTTGGAAATTTTTTTACCCTTGTAAAGAACAGTGGAATATATGCTAGAATTACTACTCCATGAATAATAAGTAATTTTTAAGTGGTCCAGTCATTGCTACTCTGGTGGTGGGAATGACTGCGTGGAGAACTTTACAAGGTGTTTCACGGGAAGAATAACTTGAAGGGTAATTTTGTTGACTGACTAAGGAAAATAAAAGAAGATATGACAACATTTGAATAGTGATGATATTAATTTAACAATGATTAGACATTTATCTAGGGAATGAAAAGTTCAAATACAAGCCCCACTTAATCTGATCATGGATATGTTGCATCTCTTCCTAAGCTTTACTCAATTTAAAATGAATGTAGAGTGTATGTAGTGGCAAATGCCTGTAATCTTAGGCACTCAAGAAACAGATTAAGAGGATTGTGGTTGGGTTCTTGTCTATACAAAAATGTGAGCAAGATAGAATCTCAATCCCATTTAGTGCTCTTGACATTACATATTGAAGCTTCAAAATGACTCTTATTACTAGTGTCAGTGAATTTTTCTCAAACTTATCCATATCACAATAGCGTAATGAATTCCTTGATGTCAAACAACTTAAATTCGGAGCTTCTAATGTATTGAAAAGTTCTTTTTGAAACTATGTAGGAGTTGCTATATCTTAAGCAATTTGTTTTGAACAGTTTTTGTATTCTCTTCCTGGAAAGATTCAGAACAAAATACTTTCAGAATCCTTACATGGTCAAATTTCAGTAATCTGATATATAAAAGGTGGTTGGACCACATCTCCAATTTTTGGTGCATTTTTGTTTTTCTGACCTTGGCTATTTTTTTAGATATGGATCCTCTATTTATTTGAAACTTTCTGAAAAGCATGTTCTCAACTTGATTTTTGTTTTTGTGGTGTTTTTTTAAATAAGTTTTTTATTGTGAAAATGTTGTACAGAGGGGTTACAGTTACAGCAAGGTAATGAGTACCTTTCTTATTAAGCATTGTTGCCTCTTGCTTTGATTTTCCCCTACCATCCCTTCCCTACCACCTCCTCAACTATGCCCCACTCCCCTCCTAAATTGTAAAGTTCTTTTTCAACATAGTGTCTTGTACATCTCGTTGTTGCAATGGATCAACTTGTATCCCTATTTAAACAATTTGTTTTATAAGATGCTTTGTATGTCCCTCCCCCATGGTATAACCTGTTTCCACTGTAGTTGATGTTGGTATAATTTGGGGAGAGGAAGGGAAAAAACAAATTGTTTAAAAAGTGTGGTGTTTCATTGAAAACTACTCTTTTTCTTACAGAGAAAAGCAATATACTTCATGAAAGATAAATGGGCCACATAAGTTTATATGTTGTATGGACTAACCATTTTCTACATTTAATTAAATACCTGTGCCTGTGTTTTTGCTGGTTTATACATAAGAACTGAGAGAGTGGTTCACAAGATTTCTCCAGCCTGAGATTTTCAGATGTGATGTGTACTGTTCTGTACAAGCCTATGCTCATTTTAAACATAGATAGATAGATAGATAGATAGATAGATAGATAGATAGATAGATAGATAGATAGATAGATAGATAGACAGATAGATAGATAAAGTAAGGTATACTTAGTTACTTTGCTTCTGATTATAACAACAGAGTGAATCATTAAATTAACTTAGATGATTTTACTGATAATTCCAATGAGTTACCTAATTGATATATTTTCCTTCCACAAAGTTCATCTTTTCATTTTTGTCAATAAAAGTACTGTAACTGTTAATCTCTTCCATAAGCATTGACCTAAAGACTCTTATGAAATGCTCACTGCCAATGTCATGGTTACTGATAAAAATATTACCTACATGAGCTGATGCGGGTATTCAGAAAGAGAGGAAACATTAGTTGGATTCCTTGTCACTGTACGTATCCTTCCTTGTCTCACTATAGAATAATTGTAATTGTCCCACTAACAAAGTCCACATCCTCATCTCTAGACCTATGCATATACTCTGAGACTGACAAAGGGAAATTTATGTGGAACATGGAAATAATTAGTGAGCTGAACTTAAAGCAGAGTAATTATCTTATCATTGTCTAGACCAGCTTATGGTAATAATTGTCCTAAAATGGAAGAAGATGCAGAAAGAGTTAGAGAGATGTGCCTATGAATGAAATATAGCACTGATGATCTTGGAGGTAGATTTTATTTTCTCACAAAACTAAAAAAAAAAAAGAAGAAGAAAGATAGCATCCAATGTAAATCTAAGAAAAAGCAAAATGCACTTTCAAATTTGAGGTTAAAATTGTATTTAGGTCAGGCTTTAACCATTAGGTAACACAGTTTATGTTAGGACTTTAAATCACAGCACTTATTTCAGATTTCCAAATGTTGCTAAAAGCACTGAGGTGAAAATAACTTGCAAGTGTAAATGCTTTTTCTCACTTATTAGAGCAAGACCAAAGGAGGGAAAATGTATATTTTCCATTATCTAATCATTCTCACAGAATCTAGTTTTAATTAGTTATATGATAAAGTTGGATTCAATGAATATGTTATTAAAAGCAGGTCAAATGTAAGAACCTTAAGACCATTTACCTTTGTAACACTTCAGTTTAAAAGTAAGCATAAGAAAAAAAATAGATGTTTATAGATGTACGGTGGTAGGTCAATTTAAAATTCTGCCCATCAGTAATTTATTTTTAATTTGCTATAAATGAAATTCAACCAACACAAATTGTATTCTCATACATTGTTTACCCAAGGAAGTAAATTTTATAATGACAAAATTCATCATTCTAGAAGCATTCATGGAGAAACTAGGAGCTGTTTCTTTTGTTCATGTTAGATATCATATTGGAGTACACTGGACCTCCATTCTGTAGTTGGACACACCAGATATCAGGTATAATACCAAAGATTTCCTTTGATCATAGTTTCCCTAACAGGGATCCCCAACTTGGCTCCCCTCAGAAGTCCTGTTGAGTCTCAGAGCCTCATCCCAATAATAAAATATCATGGCCTGTAATGGCATTACACACAATGCCCTTCATCCTATTGCCCTCTGTGCTCATCTCCTGTCAGTCAGAGATTTAAAGGATAATAACTCCTGGAAGGATTCCCACGATCTTTTCATTCATCTTTCATGAAGACAGATATCAGTATCTCTCTAAAGATCTAGCTGTGCAGTTAAAATTCACCATATTATCGTGCAATTCAGTACACACTATGTGGAAAATGAACTATGTAACTTCTGGGCTGGAACAGGAGAGAGAAACTGGGATAAAGCGAAGGGAGGGGTGACATTGTCCATAAAAGGAGTGTACTCATCACCTGGCTTATATAATAGTAACCTTCTCTACAACATTTTAATAGTAACAATAAAACTGTATTTTTAGAAAGTAAATGCACTGGGATTTAATCAAAGTATCTAAGTTCATAGAAATGAAGTCTTTTTTTTGTTGTTGTTGTGAAAGTACCATACAGAGGGGTTACAATAACCATGGGCAAGATAATGAGTACATTTTTTATCAAGTATTGTTGTCTCCTCCTTT
>NW_012267220.1:6521583-6580055 GCF_000151885.1 Dipodomys ordii | reverse complement strand
CTGGTCCTCCAACCCCTCCCCCCCACCAAAGTTGTAAAGTTCATTTTTCAACATAACGACTTGTGAAATGCAGTCTTAAGTCCTGCCACAAAGTGAGTGAATCTGCAGGTGCATTTTGAAAAGTGTCATCAGTTAACTACAGGTTCAATGTGGCTTGTAAAACCTGCCTAGGAAGTGGAACTGGTCAGTGCATTCTCCGAAGGGCCATAGAGTCGGTATTTCAGGTTTCTTTGTATCATGCAGTCTCTGTCACCAGGTCTCAACACTGCTGGGCTGAAAGCAGCCATAGAAAAAATGTAAATGAGTGTGGCAGTGTTCCTATAAAATGTTATTTATGAGCACTTAAACTTGAATTTCATACGTTTCATATTTCAGGAAATACCTTTCTTCTTTTGGATTTTTTGAATGGCTTTACAAGGTAAGAATACTCTTGCCTGGGTTTTCTGTGGATAAGTGAGGAGCAGCCCAGGTTTGTCTGGCGGGCTCTAATTTATAGCATCCTGTCCTAGAAACCTTATAAGTGATCGTTTTATAGTGCTGAACTGCATCTCCTTGTTTCCTTCATCAAAGGAGTCCTTCATGATAATGATTTCCTGTGTATCTTGCCCATCATAAATTGACATAAATTGAGCAGCCACGCTTGATTATGGATGCATTCTTTGGAGAAAAGAGTTATTCTCGATATATCATATCCTTAGGGGTTTAAAGATTGTGAGGTAGTAGTGAAGAGATGCATCACCTAGTGCAATAGTTAAAAATCAAAGCTTTTGACCTATAAATATGGTGACTTCACTAGGAAATGTGAAACCTACACAAATATACAGTGTTCCTACAAGGCCCAGAGTCAGACAGCTGACCTCCACCACGGCAATATTTTCTAAATACAATATAGGCTGTGACTAGAGTATGTCAAAAAGTTCATCTGATACCCAGTTAGGTGTCCTTCGCTGTGACATCAATGATGCTATTCTAAAATATATTATATTTTAAATGTACTTCTCATCCTACAAAGTATCTCCAAAAGAAAATTTACTTCTTCCCTATAATTCTAGAATACAAGAGATGTAACTGATTATTCAAATGTAAACATCAGATAGTAAATAGAAGTACATCTGTGTTTAGTTTTACTCAATTTGTACCAACTAAACAGTTTATTTTCAACAAGAGACTAACAAATGAGCAGGTAAGAGTTAAGATATGAAGACTAGGATATTTTAAATCCTAGAAAGCCAATACAGGTAAAAATTAAAAACATCCTTTTGAAATAATCTCCCATTTGAAAGCAATATTATAGCTTTTCAAGATTCATGAAAATTGAAGTGTTCTGAAAACAACCTTAAGAAATGAATGTTCTTTTAGTAGATACTGGAAGCCCTGGTAGATAGTAAGAAGCTCTGGATTTGATGCCCAGTATTATCTGAAAAACAACAACAACAAGCAATAAGAACCGAACTCTGGAAAGTAGTTTTTATTGCCTTTATTTATATTACCATATTAAAATCATTTAATTATCCTATTCAATGCCCCTTTCTAGCATATAAAACCATAATTTTGAAATTGTTAGACTCTGATTTCTCATATAATTCTAGTAACAAATTTACTAATTTACTGAAAAAATCACCCATAACATAGAGGAAATTTTAAATTCTCATTATTCTATTACAAGGTAAAAGATTCCTTTTCTTTGTCTTCCTACTTCATAAATAAGTCTTCAGCATACCAGTTACCTTGAAATTTGCAATGAAATATTTTTGTTATTCATTTAAATTTGTAGCAAGAAATCCAAAATTTCAATATTAAGGGAAGTTGATTTATTTTCTCACTAGGCATCTTTCCTGTTCACTTAGAGATGAATATGGGTTTTGATTGTCAGAATGTGACCCATTGTAACAATGAGATGTACAAGACACTATGTTGAAAACGAACTTTACAACTTGTGTGGGGGGAGGGAAAGGATGGTAGGGGGAAAATAAGGAGGAGGTAACAATGCTCGATAGGAAATGTACTCATTACTTTATGCATGTAACTGTAACCCCTCTGTACACTATTTTTACAATGAAAATGTATTTTTTTAAAAAGAATGTGAGGTGATGGTTTGTATGGAATGAATAGCACAGGAATGAGGTCAGCATGCTGGGCTTCCCGGAGGACCAGATGCAGCTGTTACACATTCCTGCTTTTCAATGTCTCTCCATGAGCTGAAAAGGCCTGCTACGAACTGCTATGAACTCTCAATGAACTGCATTTCTGGTTTGAATCTTAAGGAAAAATGCTGGATGATCTCCTAGGGGGAAGACTCAAGACCCACAGATGTGAGATGGTAGGAGCAGGTGGATGCAATTGGGGGACATGCCCAACTCACCCTGCTTATCCACCTATTAGCTAAAGGGTGCATAGGGACGGTGAAGGAAATCTTGAGTTGCATCCAAGGTATTTTAATTGTTAAGATAAGAACTTTATTAAACTAGGGATTATACTGCTATGGATGCATCATGGTCCCTTAAATAAAGACTGACAACACTCAAATATCAAATTGATGAGACATCAGTAATGTAATTTTCTCATGCCTACTTTGATCCAACAACACAATGATCACTTATCGACCAATACAGTTAGTAGAAATTAGGAAGAAAGTATACAATTCTTATTCTTTATATGCATTGACATGATAAAATGCAGGAAATTAATTGTCTTATTTGAAAGATTCTTTCACATTTTTGTTTAGTTTTAAGCATAGTTAGTCCAATTTAGATAAGGCTTAATTCTGCTTCAGATTCACTTTACTACTACTTTGAAGTAGAACAAAGTCATGGATTAATTTCCTTTTCATCAATGTTAGTCATATTATGTTAAAATTGTTTGCTTAAATTACACTAAATCATTATTTCTAATATGTTCAATCTATGTGAATGATCCTGGGGATTAAGTCATCTAATTGCAAATTATTTTACAAAAGGATTTCTTTTCCTAAATAGTTAATCCAAGTCTCTGAGAACCTCTGTCCTTTAGTCAAAGAATTTATCTCAATACCTAGGGAGCCTTAATGTGCTCTTATTAGAGCAATTTGAATAAAAGTTAAGAACAACCTTAGCTTTTCAGCTCAAATTGTTCCCTGATGTTGGCTGCTTAAGATTGCAATAGAGTAAAACATTCTCTTGCATATCCAAGGTAGATTGAGACCATTACATCCTCATAAAACCTTGCAAATTTTCTAAACTGCTAGGGAACAAAGCCAACAGAGCACCCATTCTAGGTGCCACATGGATTTTTATTTAACCAATCTTTGCAATGTCTAAATGCTTAGTAAGGAAAACGGTGAGATAGATATTGACAATCTAAAGAGAAGAAACTTTGAAAAGTAAATAGCAAGCCCTCACAAGTCCCACTCCATATGGTCAGAAATGAGAATAGGGTAATATGGTTCTAATATTACCTTGAAATTATACTGTATTATATTTTCACAGTGCAATTTTATGTAAACCATCCAACCCCTCCGTGAACAAGTTAGGTATTATTACTGCGTCTCCTCACTGAGGAAAAGATGCTCCACAGATGTTAAGTGACTTACCAAAAGCCATAGTGCATTACAGCTGGCAAGCAGGGAGAAGGCCACAAAAAGTTTGTGATTCTCAGCAACGTGCTTGGAAATCTACTGACAGTGGAATCAAGACAAGGGACTTTGCAACTCTAATGGCCGTCTTTTTTGGTTTGCACTTAAGTGTCAGGTGTTTTAAGGAACGTTTCCATTAAACAATGATACTATAAAGTTACAGAACAGCAGATGTATGCGAAAATTTCCCTGACACATACAAAATTATCAAGGGACCCTTTGATAGCAAAAGAAAAAAAAAACAGCTTGATACACTGGATATCAAGGGCTCATGCCTGTAATCCTAACTACTCAGGAGGCTGAGATATGAAGATAGTGATTTGAAGCCAATGTGGGTAGGAATGTCTGTTAGATTCTTTTTTGTAATTAACTACCAAAAGCCTGGAAGATTGAGCTGTGGCTCAAGTGACTGAGTACTGGCTATGAGCTAAATAGCTCAAGGACAGCAGCCAGGTCCTGAGTTCAAGCCCCAGGACAAGCACAAAACAACAAAATAAATAAATAAATAAATAGCTGACATAAATGTCATACAATATTTGCAATCAAATTCCTCATAAAATTATAAAAATCATACTTAAAACAAATAACTTACTACATCTATAGGAATTTAGAATATGTTAGCAATTTAGGATGTCTGGACCATGCAGTTTGAGGTTAGGATTTCCTACGCAGTTGCAGTCATAAAGTGATGGAGATGTAGCCAGGCTTGGCTAGCTGAGTATTTCTCTCCCTTCCTGTGGTGAGAGTTCTACTATGGACTTGGTCCCCATGAACTATTTAGGAGTGTAGATTCAGGATAGTCAAAATACTTGCATTTTGTTTCAGGATGCAAGAAAGCAGGCCATAAGAGGTGCATTCTCTTTCCAACTTGTTTTTTAGAAGTCGTGAATTGCCACTTATGCTACAACCTGTTGTTTATAAGTGATCCATGCTATGGATCCATTCAATGTCACAGTTGTTGAATGGGAGACAATTTGGGGGCCATATCTGTGTAATAAACTTCACATTTCACAGAAAAAGACTTTCATAATCATTAGAAAAATGATTAACAGTTTTGTGGGTAAGATACACACATACCCCACCTTAAAGGCAGATATACAATGGAAGAATCTTTCCCTGAAGAAAGTCTCTGAGGATAGAAAGCTTCTTGAACAATCTGAAGATGAGTTGGATAGATTTCTCGGTGAAAACTGTGGCTCCCAGACTATGTAATGGAGGGGGCGGGGCTAGGGCGCAATTGAAAGCTGCAGAAAACGGAGTCTGAATTTAGATATGGTGTTTACTAGCCACTGAAAGACATGTTTAAGAAATGAAGACAGGAGAAAGAAAGCGCAAGATTATTTATAAAGGAGTTTTAAAATTTTTTTATTATCTGTAAGTGCTTGTACAAAGGAATTTCTATTTAGCAAAGCAGTTTCTTAATATAATGTATCTATTCATAAGGTGTGTTTTTTTAACCAAATGTTCATTTTGAATGTAATCTGTAAATTTTACTTGGTATCTACAAATTTGCTGTCAATGAAAAATGCAACTGCCGTATAGTCTTATTGCTAAAGATTGTCCATTGTAGAAAGATATGAAAATTCTAAAGGAATGTCCACAAGTGAGTAATAAAGAAGTATTAAAATATTTTGAAAATATTTTATGCCATCATATTAATCATTTTCACACCTTAGAGACATCATTAATACCTCATGGCAGATAAAAGATATATTTAGACTATTTGGTCTATATGTTAACCATGTAGATTTTTCTATTATGTGCAAATTATTTCCTCCATGTATTATTGTTTATTAAAGTTGTTTATTTCTACTCTTCTGTCACATGATTATTTTTATAATAAGAAGAATTCCGTATCTTCTGTCATTTTACTGTTAATAGGCTGATAACAATTTTCAAACAATATGTATACAACTATGCATTTCTGAGTCCTCAAAGCATGAATACTTGTACTTAAAATGACATGAGGAAATATAGAAAATATAATTTACCTTAGCAGTAAGATTAAAACGTTAAAACTAGCTGAGGTAGATGTGATCTCTATGTGCCTTCATGTGGTATACACAGATTTCAGAGGCCACCTCTCTTGCAAAAATGATCTGTGATAAATATGATTTATGAAGCATCTCACTTGATGTTGGTAAAATGTGAATGTCCAATGTTTTAGCTACCTGGGGTTTATTGAGGATTTTATATGACTAGTATAATGGCTTAAATAACCTTTTGGTTTTTCAAGTCATAAAAACACATTCTGTCCCTGCAAATATAAATTATATAAATTTACTGTGGTTTTGTGGGACAACAATCTTTTCAGGTCACTCCACTCGTAATTACAACTAATTAAAATGTGCCAAAGAAAGGATAGAAATTTATCACTGCTCATTAAACCTGTAAAGACTGTGTTAATTAGATGTCAGGCTCAGTAACTCACATAAATGTTTGGTGTCAGTCTAATTTTAGAGGAAAAGGAAAGTGAATTTCAGAATATTCTAGTGAGGAGTCTAAAGTTGTTGGGAAAAATAAAAAAAAATCCTTAGAGCTTTCGAGAGACAACATGTTTGCATTATAGTTACAGATATGATCATTATCATGTATGGGCCCAAATAAGAATGAAAAGAAATATTTGCTTATTTTTAACTTGAATTTCTAATAAACTGAAAGTCTTAGATATGAACAACCAATATTCATTTGCATAGCTGCAGAATTATTCTTTATTTGGGGCAGTATCAAGGTTTGAAATCAGGGATAGTCACTCAGTTGACTTTCTTGCTTCTGGCTGGAACTTTTTCCCTTGAGCCATGTCTCCAGTTAGATATTTTGCTTGTTAACTGGAAGTGAAGTCTCACAGTTTTTAATGCCTTAACTGGCATTGAACCACAATCCCTGAATCTCAGCTTCCTGATTATGTAGGATTACAAGAATGAGCCATTGGCATCCAGAAAAACAAGAATATTTCTTAAAGGCTATATATTTCAACCACTTTACCTTTTCTTTAATTTAAATTTTCTTAAAAACTTATTTGATCAGTAATTATTTTCTTAAATTAAAAAATTAAAAATTGTATTTTTAATTTAAATTTTTTCCTCAGGACACACCTTACATATACCTCATCATCAAACTCTTGTATACAAAACATGTTGTGAACAAATAAAATATATTTATATGAGAAAATGTACCTGATTATCAAGCCCTTGCATAAAAATGCTTTGAATGAATACTAAATGATTCTGTGTGCAAAGTAAAGCAAAATTGTAAGTGAAACAGACATATTTTTGGATAATAAGGCTAATAATAGAGTAAAATGAAAACTACCAAAAGATTCCTTGCTCCACCTTCAAAGCAGGTATAAAATATGTATCATTATGCCAGGACGTGAAAATTCTAGATGCTCTAAGATAGAGGCAGATAGCATTCGGAATTTTGCACGGAGGTATCTCTCTTCCTTACAGTCTATCATAATTTTAAAGTCTTTTGTCTGATGCAAGACAATATATATTGTCACATTATATCGTAAACAATTTAAGTTTTCTGTTTGATTGTGCTAATAGAAAGTTTAACACTAATCTGTGTAAATGATCATTTTGTTGACCTTCTATTTCTCAAACACATATGATTTTTGTTCAGTCCGGGCAGTCACTCTCTCAGAAAAAGAAGAAGAACCACAAGGTAAGGTGTTAATTAAATGTGTTAATTCTCCACTTTTTCCTGCAGAGTGTTTTTCTAACTTGCTCTGATTCACAGAACTTTATCAGACTATGTAACATCACAGATGTAATAGAGTCAATGTAACGTGACTATCAACAGTGATTGGTATATTTGGTCCTTTTTGTTGTTTTGAAATTTTGATCTTGACTTTTTCTCATGTATTTGCCTGATTTAAAAAAAAACACATGACTACATTTCAAAATGATGGCTTTAGTTCAATTGGTTTTCTCACATTATAATTATCTTGTAAAAATGCCGAGTGTGTATTACGATCTAAGGTTCAATTAATTTCCTTTGTCTTAAAATGTGTTCTTCTTTGAAATGCTGTTCTCTTAAAGACAAAGAGGTGTTAGATTGGCAATTACTTGATTTTTTTAAAGAATTCCAGCAAGAGGAAGTGCTTGTGTGAATGACTCTTTCTTTCAGAGGTAGAATCATATTTTTATGGGTTTTTTTTAAAGTTTTAGATCAGATATTGGTTCTCTTCCCTTATTTTTCCACCTGTTCTTTTCAGGTCAATGACATTTTTCCTGCTATATTTAGTAGACTCTTGAATACTTACAGCCCTTCATATTCTTTAGCAATTAGCATTATTAAATGCAGAGACAAACTTCTTTCTACAAATACCCACATATTCCTTGCCATTTCTTGTTACCATTTCTTTCCAACCTCCATTGAAAACTTCTCTTCTTATGTTCTTTTTCAATTTATCTCAAGTCTTAGTTCTAGGCATTTTTCTTTTAAGACCTATATCTAAGGAACTCCATTGTTTTCCATGGATTTAATGTAATATTTTCCTGGTAACGACCAAAATGCTGACTTCAATAACAGATTAACTAAACTAACTCAAAATAGTATAGTCAAAATAAAACTCATGTTCTCACTACCCCCACTTGTCTTTCTTGATTCTTAGTTACAATCTGTAAGTTTCACTTAAACCCACAACTTGTATTGTGTTTCCTTTCCTCGTTATCCACATCTGAATCTCATATGCAGTTTGTGTTCTAAATATTTTCCAACTTCTTTTCGTATGGACTTCTGTTGCCATAACTTGAACTAATATCATTACTTTTGGATTACTGGAGAACTTTATGTTCAACCATTTCCTCTTCTAATAAAAACAAAACAAGCTGGGAACATTTGCTCATGTCTTTAATTTCAGTCACTCAGAAGATGGTAATTGGGAGGATCACAGTTTGGATCCACTCATGGCAAAAATTTAGTGAGACTCTGTCTCAATCAACAAAGTAGGCACGGTTTTGAGTGACTATTATGTAAGATATTTGAAAAGCATAGGTAGTAGTATCTGAGTCTGATACCATCTTCAAGAAAAAAAATGAGATGTTTATCTGAAGAGTGGTCTAAAACAAAAGAAATGGTAGAGTTTAGCGAGTATGAGGACTGAATTCAAGCTTGGGTACTAAAGAGAAAAATTATATATATATATATATATATATATATATATATCACCATAACAAAACTATGGAGGAAGTTTAAAAAAAAAAAAAAGATCTGTGATTGCAAAGAGTTAGGGAAGACAGAGTCTAAAGGACATGGATGACAATCAATTTCTCTATGGTACTACTCAGCTGGGGTTCATGCATACATTTGTCCTGTATCCATTCACTCAAATGTCTAGAATGTATGAAATCAAAGGTGAACCCCTGTGACAATATAGGTTGAGTGGTAACAAATGTGCTACTTTCTGGGATTTCTATTCTGGGAGTGGCTGTATTTGTGCATATACCACAGCTTCAGAAAGTACCAACTTTGTAGTGCTCGCTCAAATTTATGGGAACATACATCACAATTTTGAAAAAAGGTCTGTGACAGAGATAAGTTAAACCCTACTAACAGTCACCATTAAAAGCAGTTAATGGATTTTTGTTGCACTTAAAACTCAATCCCCTTTGCATGGCCTAGGAGACAAAGCCTGATTAGCATGGCATTGTCAATTGACAATACCATGCCTGAGTTTTTAATGAGCATATTGGTTCCTTTTAACTTTGTGATGGTCTCTTTCACAAACTTTTAATATTTAATGAACTTAAGAAAATGTATCTACTTGCATAGCTTTTATTTATGTACACATATGCACATATACATGTGTAAATACACTCATACATGTGCATACACACAAGTGCACACACAGATAGGCATATATATGTGATTTACATATATGATCTGCATCTAAATGGAGTGATCAAGTAAGCAGTATTTTTGAGTCTACCTTTCTGTTATCATCCTATATTGCACTCAGTGGTAACTTGTTATTTTATATTACCAGCCAGATGAAGACATGATAAGCATATATTTGAGAAAGGCTGACCCCTGAAGAATTGGATACTCATATACAGAAGAATGACTTCAGATGCCTGCATCTCCCCCACCTGTCATCATATACAAATGTGAAGTAAAATGCATCAAATGAATAAAAGTTCATTTTGAAACTATAAAATTTCCAGAATGTATAGGAATAATACTTGTAGACATCTAAAACTAAACTTTTCTTCTTTAACTTGTAACAGAGTAGTTTACATATAAGTTCCTTACGTTTAATTCAAATTCAGTTTCCTGTAAAAGATCTAGAAAAGAGATCTCTGCATTCTTAACTTCATAGTTCTAAAGGTAATAATTGAAGTTATCACTTCTTTCAATAACTCTAATGTATTAGAGACACTTATCAAATAATTCTTGTACTCTTTACTCTTAACCCAAGAAGTTTTATTTTTCTATTATTTTATTTCCTTTCCTACTTTCTTACTTATTTCTTTTTCTTCTCTATTCATATAAAAATTATATCTAGGGCTTCTGTGACTGTCTCAGTGGTATTTATTCTGGGAAACAAATCTGAAATGAAAGACCAAGTCCAGTATCATCACTGAACTTAAGGATGAGAATTCATATAGTGTGTAAAACAATGTATAATAATCGTGAAGATGGTAGAAGCCCAGGTGTAGAATATTTTGTCTGAACAGAGATTCGTGAAAATTTCTCTGAAAATTGTATTTAGAAATAAGGTTAAGGGCTGGGAAAGTGGCTCAGTGGTAGAGCACTTGCCTTACATGCATGAGTCCCTGGGTTCGATTCCTCAGCACCACATAAGAAAAAAGCCTGAAGTAGCACTGTGACTCAAATGGTAGAGCGCTAGCCTTGAGCTGGAGTGCTCAGGGACAGTGCCCAGGCCCAGAGTTCAGGCCCCACGACTGGATCCAAAAAAAAAGAAAGAAAAAAAAAAGAAATAAGGTTAAGAAAAAAATTACTATATAATTATTAAACTAAGATATGCATGAGGTAGAAAATTCTAGTAGAAAAGCATATGATAACTAACAGGACAACAGAGAAAAAATCTAAAGCTATTTTGTATATAAATTTTTATTATCTTTAAGTACTTGTATGAAGGGATTCTCTTACTATGGGTGTTTGCTAACTGCATTAAATTAATTAATTGTCCCTAGTAATCCAGAAATGTATTCATTTAGAAAATAGACATTCCAATATCTATCACAGAATATCATCCCTTATTTTAGAACTTATCTGCTATAGTTTAAGATAATAATTGTGTTTCCTTAATAGCAATTTTTGAATGCATAAGTACCAATTTGCTTTTCAAAAAAATGTATGCCTCATTGGTCACATACCATTTATCTACCAGAAAGGATTAATCATATTCTATACTTTAAAAATATAAAAAAGTTTATAGAATAGTTTCAATGAATTTAAGTAATTTTACATATTCTATCTGTAAAGAGTGGAATTTAGAGTCTATTAACATCAGCAGTATTACTAAGCTACTAGGTTTGAAAATCAGACATCTTTTTTATGGGAATGAAGATCTTTTTCCCAAATTTTCAATTGAACTCTAATTATTCTAAGATCTTACACAAAATGCAGGGAATTATAATCCTTAGTAGACCACTCAACACTTTCCTACATTCATACATGTTTATGTATTCTGAATTTGTTTAGGTAAATAAAGTATAAAAGAATTTTATATTGCAAGGAAAATGTGACAGAAGTGAGAAATGGGACAGATGCGTCTTTTAAGAACTATATTGTTCTAAAAGTGTGTCACAAAGAATACCAAATAATAACAGATGTGAACATAAGTCCATAACTATACAAATAAATTTATACTTCTTTAGTCTATTTGTATCAATTATATTTTCATTCTGCATTTTGATTCTGATATATGTTGACATTAAGCAGCTTTTAAAAAAGTTTTTCAAAAGTTTATCCAGTCTTCCAAGCCTCTTTTGGAACCAAAGAAATACTTAGGCCACTATGCACTTCCATTATTCATCAGTAAATTACAATTACGCATCTACACAACCAAGGCCCTTAGTGCAATCCCAGGATTGTGCAAGTTACTCTTCAAGTCTGACCTGTTTGTATGTGCTGCACTGAAGTTCATCTTTTCTTTTTTTAAAATTTTATCTTATTTAGTTATTTTTTTATTGTGAGAATACTGTACAGAGGAGTTACAATTACATGGGCAAGATAATGAGTACATTTCTTATCAAGCATTGTTGCCTCCTCTTTGTTTCCCCTTCTCCTCCCTTCCCATACTCCCCCCACCTCTCCCTACCCAATCCTCTCCCCTCCACCAAAGTTGTGAAGTTTGTTTTTTGACATGACGACTTGTTCATCTCATTGTTGCAATGATCTTTTCTGCAATGTGTCCTTGGGTAGCAGGATTTGGATCCCTCTTGCTGGCAGGACACAAAGATCTTGTTCCTTGTGAAGTCTTCTCTCTTGCCATTTTCTCTTTCCCTTCAAAGCAAATATAAGTCTAGGCCTTAAAAAGTGTTCAAGAAAGGATGTCTTTCAGAATTTGATAGGACAGACTGCCCCACTTTACCTAACAATGAAACAGCAGATTACAACAAAAAGCATATGCTGGTAAACATTTAAGTTCTCCAACAATTAAACACCTGAATTATTTCTTTGGATGTGTGTGTGTGTGTGTGTGTGTGTGTGTGTGTGTGTGCCAGACCTGGGCCTTATACTCAAGATTTGAGTGTTGTTCCTGAGTGGTTTTGCTCAAGGCTAGTTTTCTTCCATTTAAGTCCCAGATTCTGGATTTTTGCTGATTAATTGGAGATAAGAATCTCACAGATTTTTTCCTTCCTGGGCTGGCTTTGAATTGCAGTCCTCAGCTATCAGCCTCCTGAGTTGCTACAATTCTTTAGATTTTACAATTTAAAATCAGGACTTGGGTATTTCTTTCATAGATGAAATAATAACTGTAGGGAAAGAAGCTCAAGAGGCTGAGAGCAATCCCTGGTTTATAGTAATCCCTCCCTTACAGCATGCAAATAAATGGTCATATCATCATAATACAACAAATGCAATTTCTTCAGTATCCTGATTAAGCTAGGAAGAGGACTTTGACCCTCAAGTGGTTCCAGCAGATACATACATGGGTTTGGGTATGTACTTCTTAGTGCATACTGAAATCCTGACCAATGGAATTTCTGAAATAATAAAGTTTGTTGTATTAAAACACAACTTTGTGATTATTCATCACATAGCCACAGGAAAAAGCAGCAAACAAACACGAATACTAACAAAAGTTGTTTCAGTCAAACACCAGTGATGAATGTTAATGTTTTAATATACTGAATAATTTGCTTGGGAAATCTGAATCGATTCATCTTTTAAAAGATGCCAATCATCAAATAAATAAAGAGCATGTTAGCAGCAACGAAGCTTAACCTTGTCTAATTTTTTTGTAGTTGTTTGGAACAAATTCTGCTCATGAGTATCCTTGCTTGAGGGTTTGTATTCCAAGTAGTTCATTCTATAAAGACATTGCAATAATAAAATCACAGAATTCCCATCTTCAAATAATTGTTTTCTTACAGCATAGGTAAGCAAACTACCTATTCTAAATCCAAATTGTTTTCAATAATAAAATGGAATTTTTATTACTTTTAATGTTATTCTGCAGATTCTGAACTCATTCTACCTGACAGAGGACTAAGCAGTCTCACTCATCTTAATTAAATCTCATCTTAATCAAGAGACTGTCTGTCAGACAATATTTCTTGAAAGACAGCTCTTAGTCTCACCATGATGTCGATCACAGTGAAGTAGCAACACCAGGAAATATTTGAATATATAGCTTAAAGTCAGAATGTACAGTCAGTTCTAAAATCTTGTACACCAAACTCTGACTTCTTGAATAAAACATGATATGAAAGTCACTCAGTACAAATATTTCTAGCTTGTTGTCTTTGCTCCTTTCTTTTTAGAATCTGTCCAAGTGATTATGAAATGAAAGTATCATACTCAGTGAATATATTTGGGGTTTCTAGCTTGGGTGACATTTTCTTATGTATTCCACAAAGAAACCTGTTTTAGAAAAGGTAGTATACAGATAACATGTTGTGTTCATATAAATTATTAACTCCCATTGTAAATTCCATTATTATTCCAATTCTTTATTACTTACATTCATATGAATGCATCATGTCCTTTGTCATGGAATTTCTCAGGACCATCCTACCTGGACACACATGGTTTTGAGAAACGGATGCTTATATCAATGATGTGTGTAGGAAGTTGGAAAACATTTATGTACCTGGGCTTCTCCTCTGTGGTTTCTGTAGTCTTCAGAAAAAGTCCAACCATTTTATTCCAGGAAGAGGAATAAGTCTCTTGAAGCAGATCCTCCACTACACTCAGAGATCAGGTCAGTAGAAACATCCATGCATACTTAGTCAAAACTAGAAAATTACTGTACTACTTCCGATCCATGAGCTCCTCATGATCATTGAGATTTTTGTGGTCATTTATTAGATAACAATACTAACATAACATTTCACTGATTATACCTTTTCCTAATTCCATTTACAATATAAAATAATGGCATATACAAAAAATTCCAAAACTTGGGGTGTCGGGCAGGAAACTCACAAGTTCTAGGCTAATAGTGAGTAACAGCTTTGAAAAAAAAACAACTATAAAAACCCACCAGAATAAAAATATTAGAAACAGTATGGAGTTTAAAATCTAAAGAACTGGAAATTTCTAAGATGCTTGAGAATAATGATTATTAAAGCTTTTGTTTACATGTATTAATAATGGCTATAGTAAGGCTTAAGGCTTTGTTATCAACTATCAAAATGTGGAGTGTATTTTTACATAATTGTATAATGTGTTTAAAAGCAACACTAATTCAAATGCACATGCCTGGAAGTGTAGACTGCCTGAACTGTAAATTAGTTTCTGTTCTTTGGAAAATGGTTATTACTAAGTAAAATTGTATATTAAAGATCTCATTAGATCCATTTCTTAACACACATAAAAAAATTTACAAAAGATGCATCCCAATGTTCATACAATGTTGATCTTAAGCAATATCTATTAATAACTCATTTCATTTCAATTGTAGCCAAGGAAGTATTTGTTAAAATTAGTGTAGACAAGCCATGTACACTTCTATAATCCTGTCAATTTGGGAAATTAAGAAAAGAATCAAGATTTGAATTCAGCCTCAGCAGGAAAGTTCAAGAACCACTATCTCAAAAATAAACAGAACAAAACAGGACTCAAAGGAGGAGTCAAATGGTAGAGCACCAGCCAGAAAAGCAAAAGTCCTGAGTCTCTGAGGGCAAACTCCAGTACGACTATGGGAAGAAAAAAATTATATAGAACAAAAAAAAATCGGGACATTTTCATGAAGACAATGGGAAAATGATCCCAAATACATTTTAGAGATGTTTTGGGATACCAGGGCTTGTGTAGATTCAGAATCCCATGAATCCCATTAGAAAACATCAAAGGAAGAGAAACACAGGGCCCTTGGCAATAGTTCCCAGGGCTGTCTCAAGTTTCTCACTTCAGACTGTGGCAAAGTATGTACTAGAGGGAGATCTTGGACTGTAGCAAGCTCCTGTCTGGGTCAAATCATGGCTCCAGAAGTTAAAAGTCACAAATCTTTGTGGTACTTGCATGAGGCTAAATCCGTTTGCAGAGTAGATTACCTATGGATGGATATGTGTGTGTGTGTGTGTGTGTGTGTGTGTGTGTGTGTTTCAGAGCATGATTTGAGCAGTGTAATTTCCATAGGAAAGACCATTGTAGGGAGTCTGGATTTAGACACGTCTAGTAAAGGTGGGGATGCCCTCAACACCTTGGGGCTGTTCAAACACTGGCACTTGAACCCATCTAGGAAAGCTTACAGGTAGCTGGATCCAATGTGTGAGAGCTTCTATGTGTCCCATGCCCAAGAAAGCCATGTAGGTGGTGCCCCTAAGACTCCAGGAACCAATCAATCCCTTCCTCTAGGCATCCAGCAGCAATGAATGAAGTCACATTATTCTGAAGTGTTAAAGTTTAATGCTGCTTGCCCTATTGAGATGTGGCCTTACCCTTCACTTGAACTCACAGGGTACCTAAAAGCAGAATAAAATTGTGGCATTTCCTTTTGAATCTAGATGATTTACTTTGGGAAAATCCCTGTTCGCTTCTACATTATAGACTTACTAATCAAGAAGGAGCAGTCTTTCTAAATACTGGTGATGCAAGGTTGATTAGTCCTAAATTTATACAGCTTATTTGAAGTGTGAAAGGCACGAAGACAAGAATAACTAAGGTGTTTTGCTATCAGGTTTTACAACATCTTGTTCCAGACCCTGGCAAAGAATTTGCATCTATCTAGTTATCGTCCTAAAACTAGAAGCCACCTTGGATTTCAGATGGGCAGAACCTGGCACCAATGATCACCCAGTTAATGCCCATGATCATTACATTGTTGATATAGGGCAAATAAATGCATTATAATAAGTTTAAAATTCACATTGTGAGTTTTTAGCTAGTTTCCCCTTCTCAAGTGTATGTAAATTAGTTATAAATAAGTACCTAATTTCCATTTGTAATTACTGTAATTGGCAAACTCTTTTGAATGGGTGAGTCAGTACCTTTTAGAAATTGAAAATTACCCAGCAAATTAGAATTCTTGGCTTTCATTGGCCTTTCTCAAAGGCTTGGAATAATGTCTACCACAGTGACAAACTGAGAATCTCTAAAAACTTCGTATGCAATTAGAAACTTTAAATAGCACTGCAGTGTTCCCTTTATCAAGTTTTGTGGAAAGAACACATGGGAAGGGAATAAAGATTATTGGGAAATATAACTAAGATCTCTGAAGTAAATGCTTATCACATCACTATTCCGGAACTGAATGTTCACATTATTATATTTCCAGCTCAGCAATCCCTTAGGTAAATGAAACATTTCATGCTGAGATACAAGTTTAAAATCCAGGGGAAAGTCCACAGGCTTTTCAATATATGAATGGAACCAACTCTCACAGTTTCCTGAAGCCTGATTGGCTATTTGAAATATAGTAAGTCTGGTATGAACGATTTTCTGGTACTCACAGATATAACAGCCAACAGGTAATTGAGGACAAGTGTAGACATCTTACACAAAGTCGACAAAAATCTGTTCTAATAGCTTGCTAAAATAACAAGGAAGAATTTACTCAAAATTACTGTAATAGTTGTTCGTGCTTACAATAATAAGTGGTCAGTTTTAACTCCAAATACAAGAGCAAGCATCACTGTGTTGTCAAGAAGTAGAGTTGTTGGTAGAGTTAAAAAATTAAGTAAGGGGAATACAATATTACTTGAGGAATCAATAATCTGATCACTTACTGAGAGGCATCAGGTATCAAGAGCTGGCAATTCTCTCTAAATATGTACAAAGTCTAGTATACAAACATGGACACAGGACCCCAGGTCAAGCTCAAGGTGAGAAAAGGTTGCAGAGGAACTTCAATTGATTAAGAAAGGAGTCTTGTCGGATGTTCTTCCCCGCCCATTCCTTCTAGGTTTGTTTAAGATGTTTCTTTGAACAATTTAATTTCTCACTGAGTCATCATTTGTTTATGAAGGACTTTGTTAAATTGTCTGTTAAGACTTGGAAGTAGAATGAATGAGAAAATCCATCACATTATATGCTGGAAAAACTAGCTATAACATATCCATGCTCTGAGACCTTGAGGGAGGCTGTTTTAAGGTAAAGATTAATCTGGCAGTTCAGAATTCAACCTATGTATGGCATGCTTATTGCTGGCTGCTTTTTAGCTCAAATGACAGTAATGATCATTAAGGAAAAAGGCAGAGTGGTAGCAAATGCAAAAATGTCCCAGAAAAAAAAAGAGAGTTTGAAGTTAGGAACCAGGAAGGTGTGACTGCTAAAGTAATTACAGACATTAACACAAAGGCAAGAGCTGTTCATCAGGGCAATAGAAGAGATGACTTGCAGCCATCCTGAGACTTGGCCAAAAGTAAAAGTGTAAAGTTCTTAGAAAGATTTTTCCCATCCTGTGTTTGGTCATTTAGGGAAGTGATTTTTCTTGGTCAGCTGTCTAGGCACTCAGAGGCTTCTGCAGCCATAGTCACCCACTGGTAGCTACAACTAGTACTACTGACAAATACTGACTTAATCCATGTCATGTTGGTTTTGGAGGCATGCAGAATGCAAGAGTTGAAGAATCACAGCAACTTCCACCCGGATTTCCACAGAAAGAGTAGAAGGCCAAGCTATTTCAGGTCCTGAAAGGGACAGAGGGGAAACAGAGCTAAAGCCAAGACTGTGATGTCAGATACTCAGTCACAGTGCATAGAAAAACTGGTTAATAGACTAGGTTTGCAAAGAGGTAGTTTTCTTTACTCACCTGTATCATAGGTAAGCAATGATGGTGGCATGGGAATATAACTATTCATGGAAGTCTTTCCCCTTTGTGGAAAGAATACATTAAACAATTTTTTTGCAAAAAATAAAAGTCTTATCACTAAAGCCATTCAACATCAACCAGTTTGACCATACCAAAAATCTGCTTCCCGTAGCCTTCTACATCTTTTATACCCTGTTAGCTTTTTGTTCTTTGATCTATTTCTCTTCTTCTGGCATAAGGAAGCATTTTACTTTAGTACATCATTTTCCATTCTTTTCCCCTTAACGAAAATACATCCTTCATTCTTTATGAGCATTTCCTTACCAAAAATACATTCTTTCTTTCGCATTCTTGTTACATTTAGTAGGTTTATTTTTTCATATTGGTTTAAATTTTTCACCACTAGTAGTCTTCCTTTCACAGAGAAAACTATCTAGGAAATAGACATTTCATTCCATATCAGCCTTGTGCGTTAACCAAGAGAGATATACAAACATACATCTTTCAGTTTTACTGAAATAGGTATCCTTATAACAAAGTTTTTATAAGCTTAAAAGAACATGTCTATTAAACTCAAATAACTTTAATGTCTTACTCCATGTAAAAATAATATATACACTGAAAATTATATACACTGAAACTTTTAGTAATTTAGGTGTCAGTATTTTTGTAAGGCATAGCCAGGATTTATTTTTTGACAGATACAACAGTTTATATAGCAAGTCATCCTCAAATTTATTTACCTATTGATTGTTTAAAAACACATCCATGCTAGGCAATTATCACATACAACAAAACAAAAATAATACCCAATAAAAGTTGAATACATAGATTTTTGTTTTACTGCTGGGATTGGAGCATTTAGTGGATATCAAGAAATTCATGTTACTATATGTTGGACTATATAGCTGTTCTCAGGTTGAATTTACAAATTGTATAATCTTAAAGGTGTTGTAATACAATAGTACTTTGTTTGGGAGTAAAAGCAACTATAATAAAAATGTAAGTTCCTATTATATCTAATGGATGGCTATTTTTATTAAATCAACATTATTAAACTAGTCTTCAAAGATTTATCCAAATAATATGACCTCTAAAAGCAGGCAGTTTACTTTCTGCTTCTGGGAAGCCTTTCTTTTTTCTTTCTTTCTTTCTTTCTTTCTTTCTTTCTTTCTTTCTTTCTTTCTTTCTTTCTCTCTCTCTCTTTCTCTCCTTCCTTCCTTCTTTCCTTCCTTCCTTCCTTCCATCCTTCTTTTCTTTCTTTCTTTTCTTTCTTTCATTTCTTTCTTTCTTTCTCTCTTTCTTTCTTCCTTTCTTTCTTTCTCTTTCTTTCTTTCTTTCTTTCTTCCTTTCTTTCTTTCTCTTTCTTTCTTTCTTTCTTTCTTTCTTTCTTTCTTTCTTTCTTTCTTTCTTTTCTTGGTAAGCATTCTAATAATTGAACCGTATCCAAGGTATTATGGTTTTGTTGATTTTCAAATATTGTCTTGTGTCCAGGATGTATGGACCACAATCCTATTGACAATTTTCACATACGTTGGATGACAGGTACATACCACTGAGCCTAGATCCTTATTGATTAAGATAGGGCTACATAAATGCTTTACCTAGCTTGCCTTGAATTGTGATCATCTGAGTGTCCATCTCTTGATTAACAAGGAAAACAGACATAAACTGTTCCTAGGAGCTTTAAAAATAATTTTATGAGCATTTAGTTCTATCTAAATAAATTCGAATAAAACTCTTTGTAGTATTTTACAGATTCATTTTATAATGACACCCAGAGGTAGAAAAATATCACATATAAATAACACACATACATACACACATAAATATAGAGACAAAAATAGATACCACAGGGGCTGGGAAGGTAGCTCAGTGGTAGAGTGCTTGCCTTGCATACTTGAGGCCCTAGGTTTGATTCCTCAGCACCACATAAGCAAAAAGAAAAAAGCCGGAAGTGGCGCTGTGGCTCAAGTGGTAGAGCGCTAGCCTTGAGCTGAAGAGCTGAGGGACAGCGCCCAGGCCCAGAGTTCAGGCCCCATGACCAGACCAAAAAATAAAAAAATAAATAGATACCACATGGCTACTATTCTAAAATTTCAGCCTTGTGTACTATAAACATATTAATATGAGTTTATTGGTTTTATGTAAAACAGTGGACTCACCCTTCTTCAGTTTGTATTTATTACCCAAATTATGTTTCTGCAAAATGGAACAAATTAAAATTGCTACTGAATCTGAGGAACTAATACTACCAAAACTTATTGAGGAGACAGCATTTTCTTTTGCCCTGGTATGTATTTTCATGAAGACCATTGACAGTATTTAAGTGAGAGAAAGAGAGCTCACCAAAAATTCTGCTGATATTTTCAAAGATCACCTGAGTGAATGAAATATATTAGGTGTTTCCAGTTGCTATTTTTCTTTTCTTTTTGTCTGAAGTCCTTCGGCTTCTGGTAGTTAGTTTGGGGGCCATTAAGAGCTCTGATGAGTCAAGAAGTCATAGTTCATGTTCCTACAGTGAGCTGAAGAGCTTTATCAGGAAGGTAATGGTGTAGGTTTGAATGGGAAGCATATCAATGGATTGTAGGAAACTGAAGGGAAGGCAAAATGTAGTTTTAAAAAAGGACACCACGGCTTTGTTAGGGAGATGGAAAAGGTCATGGAGGAGCCTGTTTGGAGATATCTTAGTTTCCCAAGGAAGCCACTGATGTGCCATATTGTCCTTTGTAAATTCCCATAGGGAAGGACATGGAGAACTTTAAAAGTAATCCATATGAGCATTTAGCTCTGTACACTCCTGGAGTGTACAGCACATGGTCAGCTGTGGGGGATGGGGAGGAGGCATGGTCTCACTCCACTGTGAATATTCCGTCTCCGAAACTAAGCTGCCTTTAAGCTCCTGATAAGGAAAATAAAACAGACATGAACAGCTTCCTGCTTTTTATGCACAGAAATCTGGGCTCTAACCCAGGCTCCGTGTAGGACTCTTTCCCAGATTTGAATATAATCAGAATCTTAAGAGTTGATTTCTACTGTCACTGTTCTTCCTCGGGCTATCATGCAAGAATCTTCCCCAGGAGCCAGAGCCAGGAAGGAATCACCAATCTGCCATCCAAAAGCAAACACAAAGGCTTCAAAGTTGCACCCGTAGATCCTACCTGAGAAATCCAAGTGTTTAATAACTAATCTGATCTTATAATTTAGCACCATAACTGTCACCAAAAATCAGAGATGAAAGAATTCTGGAACAATTATTATGAAGACATCATGTCTAATATCACCTTTAAGTATCCTTTTTCCTTATTAAAATCTTTACTGAAAAATCTGCTTTTACTCTACTACAGAGCTATAATAACAAATTGTTATTGGCACAAAATAGATGCAAAGATCAGTGGAACCAATCAGAAGACCCCAAAATAAAACCATACACTTAAATTTATCTGATATTTGATTAGGAAGCCAAAGACATCTGGTAGATAAAGAGTAGTCTCTTCAATAGCTGGTTTGGGGAAAACTGGACATTCATATGCAGAAAACTATAAATGGATCCCTGTTTGTCACCATGCACAAATATCAATTCAAAGTGGATCAAAGACCTCAGCATCAGACCAAATTTGAAGTTACTACATGACTACTTTGAAATTACTGCATGACTATTTAAATATTTGTAGAATGGAACTATTATTGAGCAGTACAAAGGAATATCTGTAGTCATTCACAGCCACAGTCAAATTCAATGTTCATTCATAACAGTTCAGTAGGATTCTGACTTGATTTATCTGAGAGCCTTCATTTCTAGCAGGTATTGTAATAAAAATTTAATCATAATTCTAGAGAAAATTTACAATATTATGAAACAACGTATATGATGTTGTGGCTTCATTACTAAGCATTCTTGCTAATGAGATAACTTAGAATGGTTTAACTATAATTTGAATAAAGGTCACCAAAAAACACATTTGTATGTATCATAAAATCAGGATTACACTGTAATTAATTTTATAGTCCATACAGTGCAATTAATGATATGAAACCATCAAATTATCTGTAACAAAGTAGCCATTTGCTCATCCCTAGTGACCATTTAAATTAGCTATTTGCTGTTTAGCCCTCCTATATGGTTGGGTGATAGTTTGAGGAACTGATCTACATATAGAGCCAAGTATATAGCTTCCTCTCCTTAATTGAGTACATCAAGGTCTGCTTTATATTAATGGAAGAAACAATACCTTCAGAAAGTATAGCAGATTAGTTAACCATATAAACAGAGAAACAAATGACAGCAGTATATAATCTATTCATCAGATAGCTAAATCATTTCATGTAATCACCTAGTTAACAGGAAAGAATGCTATTTGAACTAACTCTATAATTGCTCAAGTGTTGAAAATCAGCTGTCTATGTGTATTTCTTGTAACATTCTCTAAGTATCTATTTGTAATCCATTTTTTTACAGAGTGCAAAAGATAAAATGAAACACATTTCAGGGTAACATAAAGTATGTCATCACTCAGCAGTGACTAAAGTTCATAAAGTTCTCTACTTGATATTTTAAGCTGTCTCACTTTTAGTGAGGAAAATATCTGAAGATTTTTATGGAGTGAACTATTAACCATTATGATATATGTTTATTAAGAAAGAATTTATATCATAAGAACAAAATCAATGAAAATCCTTTAGTAAATCATCTCTGAAATTGTGAAACAGTGATAGAAGAGAGTTCCCACTGCCAGCAATGATCTTTTAGGAGTTATTGGTAATGGCCACGACAGTGAATTACCTCAGTAGAGTGAACACATAGAAGATTTTAATTCCCTAATGGCCATTTTATCCTAAGTTTGCCCACATTTAGTAATCATTATTGGATTTCAAGTACAATTGATTAATTACCACATGATTTCTGAACTTCTTAAAGAAGAAAGGTATATAAATACTTTTAAATGAGTTACTTTGAATTTATACAATAGTAAGATTTCAATTGATTTTATAAACTTAATATTTATGAGGACACACTAAATTTCAAATTTAGATATATTCTTCAGCAACTTTTTATAATGTGCTTTTCAGTTTAAACTCACAGAAGAAATTAAATATAATGAAAATAACAGCTCAAAGTCATTTATCAACAAATAGGTTATGAAAATTCAAATCTAGATATTCAACAGAGTTTTTCCTGTAAGAAATAGAACTGTTTTAAGTTCTGCTATATTTAACCATATTTCTGTGGGCAAAAAAATGCATTGAATGGTAGAATCATAACTAATCATTTTGATACTGAATAGTGAAAATAAACACATTCACTTCACCCAAACAAATGTATTTCTAAAACTTTGAGCTTTTTATTCATTAAACATAGAAAAAAACCTATATGATATATATTTTATCAGTGTTTATTCAGGAAAGCAAAAGTTTCTTCAATTGTTTTAAGGTGAAAAAAACTTAAAATGAAAACCTGAAGTAACAGCAATTGGAAACAGGAATAAAATCTGAGAGGGTGGGATTTCAGAAGTAGCAGCATTGGTTTCAGAGCTCAGCAGTGTCTTTGGGACATTTTTTAGACTAATGCTCAGCCACTATTGATGTTTAGCCATTATTGGTAGCTACCAGCAGTTTCAGGGAGTGATGTATAGGACAAAGCCCAGACACATCATCTTATCAGCAGATTTTGTAGTATAAAAAATTATGACTATACCAACTGTATTCCCTTTAATTTTGTCTAAACAGGAGCACTTCCAATTCCATATTTTAACCCTTTTTCAGAAAAGTCATTTATAAGCTGTCAGGTAACTCAATGATAGATTGCATGTCTAGCATTCCTACCGTCCTGAGTTCCAGACTGTTCATTGTAAAATGAGCCACTGAAATTTTGAGAGGAATTGCTTTGTTAGTTTTGCTATGTAAATACTATGTCATCATATGTTTGACCATCATTTTAAATCTTCCTTGGGCAATACTTTGTTTTTGAATATGTGCTTATTTTTACCTTCTTTGGTTACATTTATTTTGGATACAATTTTAAATTACATTGTTTCCTTAATTTCTTTGGAGTACTTATTACTAGTTTAAGGGAGAAAAGGCTGTGTAGGTTTTGTGTCCTGAAGCTTTGTGGAACTTGTTTATGAATTCATTTTTAATAGATTTATTATAACTCTCTATATATGGGTTTATGGCATCGTGAACCAAATAACTTTCTTTTCCAGTTGGGATACATTTTAATTCTATTTTCCTCCTAATTGCACTGGAAATATATTTCCAGTCAGATGTCGAATGGAATAGTTAGAAGCTGGGCATCTTGGATTCCTTCTTGATCTTAAGGGAGGAAAACGTTCTTTCACCAGCAATTATGCTATCAGCTGGAAAGGCTTATAAATGAATGTGTGTGTGTGAAAGAGAGACAGAGACAGGGACAGAGAACCAGAAGAGAGAGAGCAAGCAAGAGAGAAAAAAAGGTGTGTATATGCAATCATGAGTGCACATTGATGTCCTTTATTAAAAAAATGAAGCACTCTCTGCCATTCTGAGAAAGACACATTTCATTATATGCATACTAAGTGTGCTTCTCATTATTTACAAGCCAAATTTTGTGATTTACTCTTCTTTTGACATCTTAATTTGGGTCTATGGTTAATTAAAGCAACTGAGAAAATATCCTTTCTTGTGTTTCCCCCTTATCCCTTTACATTCTTTACAATTTTTGAATTCATTAAATATTTGACAAAATTTACCAGTGACACCAACTGAGCTAAAAAGAGCCTTCTCAAAGAAGAAGTAAAAATGGTCAATAGTCACATGAAGAAATGTTTGACAGCACTGGCCATAAAGGAAATGAAAAAAACATTGAGATGCTATCTCACTCCCTTAGAATGACCATTATTAAAAAATAAGTTTTATTTTTCTATGATTAGTGAATAAAAAACTCAAAATTTTAAAAATACATTTGTCTGGGTGAAGCAAATATATTTATTTTCAGTATTCAATATCAAAATGATTAGTTATGATTATATCTCTCAATATATATATTTTTTGCCCACAGAAGTACGGTTAACAATAGCT
This sequence comes from Dipodomys ordii, assembly GCF_000151885.1. Taxonomy (NCBI): domain Eukaryota; kingdom Metazoa; phylum Chordata; class Mammalia; order Rodentia; family Heteromyidae; genus Dipodomys; species Dipodomys ordii. The sequence goes on along the minus strand of NW_012267220.1, from coordinate 6,554,994 downwards.
GAACTAAGGTTGTTGAGAATGTACTTTTTAAATGTTTCCAAAAGTTGATAATTGTGCTTTCTCCCAATTTATTTTTGTTTGTTTATTTGGGGAGAACAAAATGTTTAGTCTTCTACTCTTTATTTATTTATATTTTTTTACTGGTGCATAGTATAGTTTCTTGAAGGTGGTTTGTTATTTCTGATCTGGCACTCTCCCAACAAATTTAATGCTTGGAAAATTGAAAATTCACTGATGACCAATCACCCAAACCTAGATTTGTAATACTTCTATTTGGAAAAAAGGATCCTTGAGAAGTTACTGATTCTAAGGCTGAGATGACAGGGATACATGATGAGCCCAGAGCACTCTGAAATAAAACTAAAGGTACAAAAATGTACACACAGACCAAAAACAAGAGGTGGGGAGGGTTTGTCACAGTGAGATAGGAAACCCTGTTGTTGTTTTATTTATTTACTTATTTACTGCTGCCAATAGAATCCAGTACTTCTCACATGTCAAGAACACATTCTATTGTGGAATTTTACATCAACTCCAGAAAACAATTTTAGAGTTTCTAGTGGTCAAACTAAAATAAATTGAACAGCAAAATAATCAACCTTACTTTATCACTTCAAGAATGGAGCAACAATCCACAAATCAGTGTAAATATATGAATAATGAATTATAAATGTCCACATGGCAGAACTCTCCAATTCAGGAAAATTGAAAACACAATTTCCGTCTATATTAATCCAAGGATTTGGACTGAAAATTATGGTGCTTTGATAAGACAGAGAGGACATGGAAGGATCACTTGACAGTGGGGAAATCTCTGAATATTCCCTCAGTCAGGTGTGTGCCCTTGAAATGACTGGATGAAAATGGTGCCTTACCTTTGTGGTTATCTTTTCCCCATCCTCCTCAAAAGACCAATCACTAACACATAATTGATGTCTAACCTCAAGGGAAACATCACACTCCTCAAATTGAAGAGCAGTCTAAGAAGTTTCTAGTTGATATTCATCAGGACTGTTGGGGGAAAATTCGAGAAACTGTCACAGTCTAAAGGAGCCTAGGGATGGGCAACAGGTAAATACAAAGTGGCAAACTGAATGGGACACTGGAATCACTGAAGTGGGACAGTAAATCAAACCCACAGAAACATAAAGCCTTGTTCTGCCTAATGATGATGGACAATCGTGCAATCCCTTTGTATCCCTGGGGACATGAACTGTAGATCAAAATTTATGCACACTCAAGTCCTTATATAAAACAATGTTGCTTATGCAAATTACCACACATATGCTCTTGTATACTATTCATTAATTAGCTTTAGATGACTTAAAGAGAGTAATACAATGAAACTGCTGTGTAAATATGTAAAGGTCTAGCTTATTAGAAAACAATAACCAGAAAATTATGCCTGTACATGTTCAATAAAGGCATATGATCTTTATCTGAATATTTTCCCTCAGTGACTGATTGATGATATGTATGATGCCAAATTATTCACTCAGATGGTGTGAATAATTACATTTATTTATTACTTATGACAAATCTAGAGTAGTAATATAATCTAAAGAGTAGAGGGGTTTGGGTGTAGGGTATATAGAATTTTTGTTATTATTTTGGCAACTTTTCTTTAATATAAAAGCATTGTTTTTAAATAGGTTGTAAATTTGAAAGAATATTTCTGACACAAACAATATATGAACTTAAAAGTTTAGCATTCAAAATTTTTATTGCCCCTTACATACAGATAAGTCCACTTGTTTATTTTTAATTTTAATGTATTTTTCTAACTTCTGCCTGACTATATAACTCATACAGTAATAATTTGAAAAGTCTTTTGTTCACTAGGTTTTGCAAATATATACATATATATGTAATATACCAAGGCACACATGTTACTATTCAGTTACAAAAACTCATGCTAATTAATTTTACTTTTGATAGTACGAAAAATTCTTCAACAACTAGATTATTGAATAGCATCAAGATGGTGCTGAGCTCTCAATAAACACATCAAGTAAAGTCAGCTATGAAAGAAAGACGAATGTTACCACATAGGTAGAGGAGGGAAATTGTGATGAGTTCCAATCGTGATCGTTAGAGGGAAGGGAGAAAGCGAGCACAAGCATGGAATAGTACATTCCATTTATTTAAAATTACACAGGGCTTGTGAGCGCCAGTGCCAGTCTCTGGGCAGAGGTGAACCCTGCTGATCTCCACAGCACGCATTGCACAGAAGGAGCTGATTTTACTGTTGCTGCTGCCTTCAGCCATTGCCATTGGCTGAGTTGCCAAAAGTTCCTAGAAACTCAGCATCAAGGACTTGCAGTCAGAGATCTAAGAGTCACACAATCATGGCCACTACCAAAGGAATTTATGAAGATGAGGGAGATTGGCATAGTTTTTCTTTTTAATGTCAATGTATTGTAGTCATGAGTACAAGGTGTACCCCTTGCTGCCAAAACCAACAGGTGGATTTTTGCCATGGAACTATATTTTTTTTATCACCAGAATGAATAGCAACACAATGAAAATGTAAATATTGTCAATATTATTTTTAATTCCATATCTTATGCTTTTGTTCCCTCTCTCTTGGGAGTTGAGTGAAGATGTTGTCTCTGTCCTTAACTGGTCTCCTAGTCTCCTTTCTTTTGATAAACGGACTTGAGGGGGAAATTCAGAAATTTCTTCCAGAGGATGTTGAACACTGAACACCTTTCCTCTGCCTTTGTGCTTTTTAGAAGGACTAGAAATGTGGATTCCTTCACTTCTGGGAACAGAGTAGACACAAGTCATCCATGCTCGTGATTTAACTTCTGGAGGAATTATTTCTTACAGGAATGTTTCAAGACCATATTCTTCTACCAGCTTAATCTCCTTTTATTGGCCATATTTTAATTTTCCTGTTTCTATGGCTAGCATCTATGTTGCACTTTCAGGATTTTTATATGGGAGAGTAAGATTCAAGTTCTTTAATGTCTTTTGAGCGTTCCCAATTTAATGGAATGTTTTAACTGCAACCAGTTATATTACATCGATAGCAATACCTTGTCATTGCTATTCTTATAATCCATGCTCCACCTCCACTCCCCAGCTATTAAGCTTCATCAGAGGGCTTAGTTGAATAGAAAATGAATAGCTCACTTTTCTGCAAGTGGTATTTTAAGCTTTAACTAAAGATACCCTAACTTCACCTAAAGATACGGCAAGTACCACACACACAAAGTCTCACAAAATGTATTACCTTCCTACTGCTATTTGGTACATGAAATTTCTCTACACACTACTTTTGGGGTTACACTGTGGTTTTTAAACTACTTTTGCATCTGTTCATTTTCCAACTTTACCCTGAGATTCTTCAACCATCTTCATCTGAACTACAAGATTTTGCAATAGACTTTTGAGGTGTGTGCCACCAGCATAGTTAGTCAATGCTCCTAGTCTACCAAAAGTCATAATTAACTAACTATTCATATTGACCTATCTCTCTATACTCTTGAGTACTTTAAGCATGAGGACCAGTTCTTCACTGAATTCCAATGTCTTGTCACTAGCATAGGGATTTATTGACACTTGACAGACATTCGAGGACTGATTAAGTGTCAGATTAACTTTTGGACTTTTTGCCTAGATCAAAGTCCATATGTTCAAACTACCTAATTTCTTTACTGTATTATTTTCAGGGTGCATGGTTGTTTTTGGAAGCAAACCAGCCTGCTCATTAACAGATTTGTTTTTCTGGGAGAAATGAGTTTATTTGGCCAGCAACCTCTACTTTTCACTTTCATTCCAATTGGTAAAACTGCCATGGGGAAGAATTGACATTTTCCATCAACTTCTGGAAAATACATTAGTAGCAAATGCCATCAGACTTGAATTATATTGGGAATAATTTTGAACGAACCATGCAAAAGCTTGCAAAGTTTAATGTCAATCTCTGTGACATAACAAGCAGAGCGATCTGGCGTCCAGAGAACCAGGCCAGTTGCAATGTGTCTGTGTTCTGCACTCAGTTCCATCAATCAAGTACTTTCTGACACTTCTCATAGTGTTAATATTGGTGTAAACTGTGTGAAGCCCTAAAAAGAAATAGGTGATTCAGTCCTTACAAACTCATTCAGTCTAAATGAGTGGATGGAGGTGGTCAAGAAATCTGCAGACAACAAATACCAAAAAATAGACGTCTCACAAGCAGAAACGGTCAGATAGGTTGGTGAAATGAACCGCAAGATAAGGACTCAAATGTTTTTTTTCTTTCTTGCAGTATGGACGTTCCTCAAAAGACTCCACATACAGCTCTCCTATGACCCAGCAATCCCACTTTTGGGCATTTACCGAAATGATCACTTAGAAGACCACACTAATGCTACCAGCACAACTATGTTTATTACAGCATTATTTACCATAGCTAAGGTATGGAAGCAACCCAGATGCCCCTCAGTAGATGAATGGATCAAGAAAATGTGGTATATATACACAACGGAATTCTATGCCTCCATCAGAAAGAATGACATTCCCCATTTGTTAGGAAATGGAAAGACTTGGAAAAAAAATTATATTAACTGAAGTCATCCAGGCCCAAAGAAACATAGGTCCCATGGTTTCCCTTATTTGCAATAACTAGTATATGTCTGAGTTAAGCAGATATGGTTAGATAAGTTGATGTTAGGTGAAATGAACCCCAAGATAAATATTCAAATGTTTTTTTTCTATTTTGCAATTGTTTCTAACGTGTTTATAAGATAATTCTTTGTTGCTTTGTATGTCCCTCCTTCATGATATAACCTCTGTTTTCACTGTATTTGATGTTGGTATAATTTGGGGGGGGGGAAGGAGGACCCATTGCAACAATGAGATGTACAAGACATTATGTCAAAAAATGAACTTTACAACTTTGGCTGGGGTGGGGGGAGTGGAGATGGGAAGGGATGGGAAAAGGAAACAAAGGAGGGGGCATCAATGCTTGATAAGAAATGTACTCATTATCTTGCCCATGTTATTGTAACCCCTCTGTAAAGTATTTTCACAACTTAAAAAAAAAAGAAAGAAAGAAATAGACGTCTCATTCCACAGCACAACTATGTGGTACTCCATAGGCTACAAAACATGAAGAAGATGTTCATACACCGCTTTTTTTCTTTTTCTTTTTTTTCTGTCTGTCTTGGGGCTTGAACTCTGGGCTTGGGTGTTGTTCCTCAACTCAAGGCTAGCGCTCTACCACTTGAGCCACAGCACCACTTCCGGTTATCTGAGTGGTTTATTGGAGATAAGAGTCTCAAGGACTTTCCTGCTTGGGCTGTCCTTGAAGCGTAATCCTCAGATCTCAGCCTTCTGAGTACCTAGAATTACAGGCATGAGCCTAGCTAATGAGTGAAATCTTTTGAAAAGACAAATTGGATTTTAGAAAATGTCAGTTGAAGGGTACAGACAAAGAATTTAGAAAATGTTGGGGTTCGAGTAGTTTGGAAACATGACGTTTTTAACTCAGATCAGAGGCTAAGGAATGTTAAGAAATTTAAGACTGTTCAGAAGTTTAGGAGAGATAAAGGAGGCATATTACTAGAAAAGCTGGAACGGGAGATGGGAAATGACCAGCTCATAATTAAAAGGGCCGAAATAGAGCTCAAGGCTGAATAATACACAATTGAAAGTTAGACAAGGAGGCTGCGGTCACATTATTTTCCCTTATCTATTATCAACTTGAAGATAGATCAGGCAATGTCTCCATGCCAGAGTTTTTAGGCACTGCAGGAGGAAGCAAGCACAAGTAGGCATCCCTGGATATGTTCTAGGTTGTGTCTTACTTTGCTGTATTTCTTTTGTGGTGGTTCTGGGGTTTAAACTGTGGGATTCATGTGTGTTACACAAGTGCTCAAGCATTTAAGCCACAACTCCATCCCTCTTTTGTTCTGATTATTTTTGAAATAACATCTCACTTATTGCCTTGGTAGACAAACCAAAAATCCTCCTATTTGTGATTCTTGCCAACACCTGGGAAGGCAGGAATGTGTCAATATGTCCAGATGTTTGTTTCCTTTTTATTTTTTCTGAGAGGAGAGTCTCATTAACTCTTTGACCAGCTTGTTTGAGCTGGTGATCCTCCTGTTTCAGCTTCCAGTATATCTAGATGATAGGTACACAGTACTATGCTAAGCTATATATTTAAATGAGATCCCATAAACCTTTCTCGTGTATGTCCTTGAAGAACAGTCCTCTAGATCTTATCCTCCAGAGTAGTTAGAATGATAGACATGAACCACCACACTTAGCTCTGTCCTGATTTTTACATCTACAAAATGGAAACAGAAATAATAAACTCACAAGATTGGCAATGAAAAATTAATGAAAAATTTAAAATAACGTAAAGTTCCTAAGAGTATATTATGCAATCATCAACTATTTCTTTCCTGAAACACAGAAAAGAAAAAAAAACCTACAAAGCTAAAGTCAACAAATGATATAAAAGGAGAGAATCACCATTGAATTGATTGGTAAGTTCTATAAAAGTAGAAACATATAAATCCCTTCATGAGACCAAAAGACAGTGTAGAAAGTCTATATAATATGCAGAATAAACATACATAACAATGTTTGTGTATTTATTATTTATGCCTACAGATATGTTAATACATATTTTAAAATATTACCTTCAAGAGTAATTGATCCATCCTATTCTATAAACATATGAACAAAAACATGTAAGCATTAAATGGAAAAGTACAGAATCGATGCATGCATCTATTGATCCAAACAATTCCAGAAATATCTTGCCTAAGAATTGCTCTTATAGGGCTGGGAAGGTGCCTCAGTGGTAGAGCGCTTGCCTTGCATGCATGAGGCCCTGGGTTCGATTCCTCAGCACTACATAAGCAAAAAGAAAAATGCCGGAAGTGGCGTTGTGGCTCAAGTGGTAGAGCGCTAGCCTTGAGCTGAAGAGCTGAGGGACAGCGCCCAGGTCCAGAGTTCAAGCCGACGACCGGACCCCCCTCCCCCAAAAACAGAATTGCTCTTATAATGTCTTATTAAATGCACTGAACTGACATGAAAACCTAGGCACCTGCAGAACATCCCTGCTTTTCATTTGGGAGTGACGTGGAATCTACAAAGCCAGTAGTAAATGCCTTTTCTTGAACATGTTTCGGCACAAATCTATGACTCCGACACATCAGGACAAGCACTGCGTGGGAAGTGCCTTTCTTATTGTAAGTGGGACAGCGCACAGGAATCACAGCATCTGATTTTCCTTGGCAGCAGGTTAGCACTTGCTATTCCCCAGACAACCAAAGGGTGGAGAAACACAGGGTGTAAAAGACAAGACAGGCCATACTGCACCCCATGGGCCAAACACACCACGTGTCAGCACCTGGTTTAGCAGTGCCACGGTGAAACTGTGGAAATGAGAAAGGGGTGAGTAGAAAGCCACAAAAAAATAAAGCAAAAGAAACTTGTGGAAAATAGTCTTTAAATGATTTTATTTAAAAAAAAAAAACAATGATCTGAGTGTTAGGAATATGGCTTCCTGGTAGAGTGCTTGCCTACCATGCATGAAGCCCTGGGTTCAATTCTTCAGTACCACATAAAACAGAAAAAGCCAAAAGTGGTGCTTGTGGCTCAAGTGGTATATTCAAATACTGACCTTGAGCAAAAGAAGCTCAAGGACAGTGCCTAGGCACTGAGTTCAAGCCCCAGGACTGGCAAAAAAAAAAAAAAAAAAGATTATGTGGGATAAGTTTTAGGTTACTTAGAAGTTGTTACTCATTTAGGAACACATTCAATTTTCTTCCACAGAAGAACTGCAGGGTGTGTATTTTCTGAAGCTCTCTTATATATTGGCACTGTGAAACGTTATTTAAGGCTATTAAGTGGATTTAATACTACCCACACACATTTTACAAACCTTCTAAAAATATTACAAACTTATGTTACCTTACTTCTAATATTGATCAGGTATGATTTTCATTTTAATTGTTAATTGTAGTTGACTTAACTTTATGGTTACTGTTCAGTGTTGTGTGTGTGTGTGTGTGTGTGTGTGTGTGTGTGTGTGTGTGTGCTGGCACAATTATTTGAACTCAAGGCCTCAGCTCTGGCTCTTGGCTTTTTCTCTCAAGTCTAACAGGAGCCAGTTTAGGCTGGCTCCAAACTGCAATCCTCAGAACTCAAGCTTTTCTGAGTAACTAGATTCTAGGTTTGAGTCACCAATACCTAGCTTGTTTTGGTAATTTTGAAGCTATATTCAACTTAATAAGGTGTTCATAAAGTCCAAGCTTTGATCAGATGACAAGTTGAACATGCTTGGATCTCAATTTAACTGCAGTACCTTAGAATCAAGTGAACCCCAAAGAATAATTTGAAAGGCTGTAGACTGTATTAATGAACATCCTTCACTCCAAACAATATCAAGAGCAACCTAGCTACGTATATATCATTAGATCTGAGAACAACCCAACCACATAAAGCTAATAGATTCACTACATTTGATATCTCACCATATTTTCTTTGTTGTAGAATTTAACATTTTAAATCTTCTGCTCTTGAAAGACTGAGTTCCTTGAAGAAAGATCAAAACATTGTGTCATTTAATTTCTATGTAAATATCTACAATCTGAATTTTTACCCTAAACATTGTTTACAGAAAAGTCAGATGTAGGAAGTAGGGAACTTCAGTGTAAAGTAGGAAAAGAAGTTCTATAGAATACCCCCCCCTTTGCCAAAATGTCGAGCCTTTGTCAGACTGTTTTATTCTCTTCTGCATTGCTGTAAAAGAAAATCTGAAAAATTAGTACTGTAAAAGGGAAGATTATTTCCTAGAGTTGCAGAGGCTAAGAAGATTTGGGGTAAGAAAAACCTGAAATACCAAGGCACCTAAAACTTACATGTTTTCTTTATAATTTAGTTGATAATTTATTGTAATTTGATAGCGAATATCTGCATGAGTGTTAGGCTTATACATTTTCAAACTTTCATGTGTGATATATCAACACAGCCTCTCTACTTGCATGACTTCAGCCTAAAAGCATGATCATGATTGCAAATAGCTGTGTGGTATATTTAAAAAAAAAAAGAAAGAGAAGGCCTTCTAAAAGCAATGACGTTTACCTGCTCATTTATTTCTGCATGGGGTATATGGACAAGCATACCCTGCTCCCCAAATGACAAAAGAAATTCATTTTTCCTAGATTACCTAATTCCTATTATGGGTTGCTTTAGGAGATTCAAGTTGTGCAACATAAATAATAAAACTGTCACTGAAATAGAAAATCATAAAGGCCACTGGTTTTGAAGTATAAATACTGACTTCTGTACTGAACATAAAAGCAAATACCATTGAACCATTAATCTGAAAAGATTTCAAAAGAACATTTAATCTAACTCTTGCCTCAAGATAGCACCTCGCTGAAGCTATGGTCTGTGAGATGCTAAATATCTCCAGAGAAATATTTCCTAACCTTTCCAAATAATTCAAATTGTGTTCAACGTGATAGAAGGCTATAAAGTGTGAGCTGTATATGAATCTTCATCGGCCAAGTCAGAAGGACAAGAATGATAAATTTTACCAATAATTTATTTTTTATTTCCAGCCTACCCCCATTGATGCCAGTACATTTTCCAGGGTCGTGAATCGAATCAATGAAAAGGCCTGTGGCTGGGTTGGGAACTGACCTGTGGGCCACTAGTCTGAACAGGAATTTTCTGAGATGCTGAGTTTGTTGGCCAGAATGACAGTGCTCATCCTGTGTTTATCTGTGAGCTTTCACTTAGATGCAGTCATTTTCAGACCCTTTCACAATAGGAACAGGATAGTGTTATCTTTTGTTTGAGGTCCTGCCTCTTCACAGCCCCAGTGGAGAACGAGCTAGCCTCTCCCTCTTGGCATGACTAAACCAGAAAATACTGTTCTGATCAAGTCTCTATTTTTCACTACCTCAGATTTGTTTGCTTCTGTGTTGGTAGCGTTCCAATGGAACTTCTATCTTTATCATCCTCAGCTAAGGTACCATATTAAAGAGAGAGATTCTCTTCTGCAGTTGTTTGAACAGGAATTTTTGAGAGGGTGATCCTTGCCAGTCTGAGACTGGGATAGAGCCAATCAGTGGCACTGAAGATGCCTCATACTCTAATTTGGATCCTGTGATGAGTTCAAATCAGGGATGCTGTTCACACGTGCAGCACAAGTTGGCTAAGAAATGGAGAATATCAATTGTTAAAAGGAATCCAGGAAGTGAGATAAAGGTGGTCAGTTTAAAAAATGCAAATCCTTTATCCATCAAGAGAATCCTTGGGGCTGGGAAGGTGGCTCAGTGGTAGAGCGCTTGCCTTGCATGTCTGAGGCCCTGGGTTCGATTCCTCAGCATCACATAAGCAAAAAGAAAAAAACCGGAAGTGGCGCTGTGGCTCAAGTGGTAAAGCGCTAGCCTTGAGCTGTAGAGCTGTGGGACAGTGCCCAGGCCCAGAGTTCAGGCCCCATGACCTTACCCTCCCCCCCAAAAAAGAGAATTCTAAATAATTTGAGGATTATATTTTAAGACTTGCTTTCTAATATGCAATAACAAAGGTTGTATTTTTCTGAGGTAATAATAATTATCTTGAAAACTGCGTTATTATATAGCATCACATTTATATCTTGAAATTTTCACCTGTTTGAATAAAGTTAGTTTGGCACATATTTATGTTTCCTTTATCTTTCTACATATCAAAATATAGTTATCTAGGAGAAATACATTTCACTACTCTACAGCACAGGAAGATGTGGCTCATTTTATGTCATTCAACAGCATAGTAAGATGCAATTAGCTTTATATTTTATTTTAATTAGTTTATATTAAATTTAAAAAAGAAAAATTCAAAACTTCCCTGCTTCGGGGCTGTCTTAAGGCAGAATTTCATGGTGGGAATGAATAGTAGAAAAAACTGTTCATCAACTGGTGGAGAAGCAGAAGAAAGAAGCTCAAACAATGGGGCCAATCTGTCATTGACTGGAAACTCCAAAACTGTGATTCAAAGTACCCAGTGTATCATTACATTTCATCATCCCAAGGGTATAGAAGATATGCAATATGATGACATAAAATGATGATTGTGGATCATATTGACTTCAAGTTTCTCAACTTGATTGGACTTAGACACATCCCTGTGTGTCTGTACGACTGTTCCTAGAGGCTTCTTCAATAGATTAATCTTTTGATGGATTCATGATTATGTCATAATGAGAGGTTGTCCAAAGTTAAGAGGTGGACTTTTGGGGGAGAGAAGTCACTGAAGGAATATCCTTGGGCCATATGTTACCATGGCCCCTTCTTATCTTCCTCTTTTTCTTCTTTCTGGCTACGGTGTTATTAACTGCTCCACTCCAGCACACCGTCCCTGCCATGAGGAAATGAAATCTTTGAAATTTCTAACACAAAATAACGCCTTCTTTAAGTTGAAACTGTCATGTGTTTTTTTAAGAATAGCATAGCAGTGTGATTAATACACAATGATTCCCTATTTGCTACTCATTTTATTTTCTTCATATCGCATGTCTCTGCTGGTCCCAACCTATGAGCCCTTACCCTGGGAAGATCTGCTACCAATTTAAGATCTACCTGCCTTTGTCCTAACATCTTATGTGTCTTTTATTCCATTTACTTTTCACAACACAGGGCTTTCCAAAGCATGGCATTTGTCCATTTCATGCAGGTACATTCTCTTTTAAAAGAATTATTTCCATTTAAGTCCTAGTGGAGTTTAAGATAAATTTATTACTGAGGAATCTTTTTTTACTAACTTCTACTAAAATACACCCTATGGGGACCCTGGATCACTTTGTAATATTTAATTTAGATGATCAATTTCATGGAATTGAGAGCTGCCTAGATTGTTAAAGTGTATTTCTGGATGTTCCTGTGAAGGTGTTTTCAGGGGTAATTAAGGAACAAAGATTGTAGCTCTGAATGGGAGTGGCATCATCCAAGTGGATAGAGGTCCAGATAGAATGAAAAAGGACAAGCATCCTTCTCTCTGACTGTTGATACTCTTACAGTGAACACCTTTGTTATTCCAGGTCCTTCTTCGATGATGTTTGGCCTCTTTCCTCATTATTTTTATTATTTATATTACTTTTATTATAAGTAGATGTATAGAGGTATTTCAAGTCAACATGGAAGATTGTGAGTACAATGCATCTTGCTTAATGTCATCAACCTCATTCAATCTTGACAATCTCAGCCAAAGTTCTCCCATTTCTCTGAGATACATGTTTTACCCAATGTTAAGTCATCAGTCACAAGAATTTGGTCATGATTTTCCACTTTAAAATTGTGCTTCTTCAGTTAATGCTTGGCTTCCCCTTTATCCAATAAGAAACCACAATTTCTGTGCAGTAAACATGCCATTCATTCAATAAATACTTTATGTTAGGGAATAGCCTGTAATTTATTTCTGGTTGTAGCAGGTTTTGTTTCTTTGTCTTTATCTTGGCTATCTCAACCTTTACCCTAAGCTCAGGAGGAAATTTTTTGTGGTAGATCATTAAGGATTATCTTTTTGTTGGTATTTTGTACTGTTATTTTTAAGTAGTTGTACAAAGGAGTTCAATTTTTCTTAGTCAATGCCAAGGAATTGTTTTTGGGTTAATTCAGATAAATTTGTTTCCTCCTAATCTTAGCTCAGCTGTATCAGACCAACACCTGACATTCTATGCACTAGTGCACTCTTGACACATTTAGTAGCTCTGGAATAGATAGATGAATGATTAAAACTTTTCCTTCCTCATTTGGAGAGTTTGTTGCTTTCAGTAAGAACAATTTTTTTTTCTTGTGGAATGCGATATTGTGATTCATTGTAACTTTTGTCATTATACAGGATTTCATGATGGATTTGGAGAGTAGAGATAGAATTTGAGGGATGAATACAGATGTGACCAGATTCTTATTTGACCTTAAATTGTACAGGATTTCACCCTCATTAATTTGCTCATTTCATTTTTACTACATAACATTAAAATTTTTAACTAACTTTCATTAGTCTTCTATCAGTTACCTTTACTGAAATAAAAACGTTTTTAAATTTTAATTGTGATTTTCCTTTAAATTTGCATTCTTTCACTATCCACTATAAAACACTCAACACTGAAAGATATATTAAGTGTCTTCCACTTCATGAGTGACATGATGATTCTCTCTTTTGCTCTCTTTCTTTCTGTACCTCACACCCTCCATTTCCTTTTCAGTGTACTTTCAGATACAAATTTATAGCAAAAGGGCATCACTCAATTATATAAAATGATGTGTTTGTCTTCTATTTTGAATATTTTTTAATTTGAAAGATTCAAGTCTAATATAGTTCAATATGCATGTTAATTTAGATAGGAACAAATGGACAATTAAACTAATGTAAAGTTTCTTCATTCATACTGAATACAAACATCACTGGAAAATACTGTTTTAGGAATGACTTTTTCATAATTGATGTCAACTACAAGAATGGATCCACAAAAGGTAACACTAAAACAAGCCAGTCTTTGCAATATAGAATATTTCTTTTTCTGGTAATGAATAAAAAGATGTTATTTAACCAATCATTCTGCAAGAATCCTTGTAAAGGACTATATGTTGAAAGAAATGAATTTCATTCATGGTTAGAACCTTGAAAAGTGGAGTATGATTTATCAAAATTTAACATTTTTTGATAAACATTTTTCATTTAGTTTATAAAAGGCATAATTAGATCAAAACCATAATTTAAAAGTATTTTTATAACTTTCATGTTTTCACTTGGACAATGATAAATGAGAACTACATCAGCATAATCTACTTTGTTTCAATTTTAATATTTACTTGCTATTTTTACATTGGATATGTTGGATTTCAGGTAACACCATATGAAATGACTCTTATTAACACCGATAAATGGGATTTTATAATGTATATTTATATTTTGATAACTGTGTCTGTCTCAAGGTATCTTCAAAGAGAGGATGAGGTTTGTGATGGAGAATCTACATTAATAATGAAAGGGAGCTTAGGATTGATATTTGGAATTTGCACATTAAAACAACAAAGCCATTTTAAAATGCTCAATGCTATCTATGTCCACAACATATATGATAAAAGTCTTTCCTCTTTTTTTCCTACTTTAAGGAGTTGCAACAGAATTTTAAGCAATGCTTAATGAACACATGAAATAAGAATAATCTTTGTCTGATAGAACTTTTGGCATTTTGTACTTTGTAATAACTTAAACAAAGTCAAAATTATTTTTTAACACTCTAGTCATTTCTGTTGTAAAACAGAAGCAGTTGGATAGCAAATTAACTGTTCTTTTGCAATACGGTCTAAGCAACCATGTAAATAAAGAAATCTGCTAATCAAGAGCGATTTCTTCTGAAACAAAGACAGTAGCTAATTGAGAGCATCTGAGGCTAAAATAAGATTAATTTCCAAATGAAATCCCTCACAGCATCTTGTAGGAAAGTTGTTCGGATAATATGAAAGCTTATAGCAGTTTAGAAGTGGAGCTGTTGGTAGAAATATTATTTCTCACTCTGGCAAAATATTTTCACAAACCTCCTAATTAACTTTCTCCCTGGTGAAACTGCTTGAAAACACACACACACACACACACACACACACACACACACATTGACAAAAATAAAGATCTCTTAGGGTATGGAATATATGAGCATATTATAGGTAAATCCACAGTAGAGGCAACCTTCCCTGGCCTGCTTGCTGTGGGCCTGCACAGCTGCTGTTTTTGCCTGAAGAACAGAAGTAGAACATTCTCCTGGGCTCGGATCCTTTCTGCTTCAGTGGGTGATGGTGCAGGAACACAGAAGCAGACTGTGAGATGTGTCATAAGGACAAAGACAGGCCTGAGCACAGAAGACTGAGTGCACAGGAGGACAATGTAGGGGCAGGAATCACCTGTGCATCTCTTGTACTAAGGAAAGATTACCCATAATACAGTTACTTAGTCACAAGTTTACTACTTGATAGCAGAAAAATCTCTTCTAAGAAGTCATTCCATCAAAAAGAAGGACCAGAAATTAGTGTCACTTTTACCACCCACCACAATATAGGATTAAATTATCGATTTAAGATGAGTTAGGTACCCACTAAAATAGGGAAACCATATTGAGATCTTAAAGTTATTCTTATTCTTTTGTCTCAAAAATAAAACACTATACCACTCCTGCTTTCAGGAAGGCGAATACATTGAGATGTGTCTCCTTTATTAATTATTAATAATATGACAACATTTATCATATAATATGTGTGTAATTATATGCAGGGATGCCATATTGAGCTATGTTTTTCACAAGAATATATATATATGTATATTCATACATACATATATATATATATATATATACAAATGCATACACACCTCTATGTAATGTATGTATACACAGAGATACAAAGATGAGTGAGAGACAGAGAGAGAGAGAGAGAGAAAGAGAGAGAGAATAGTAGAGAAGAAAAGTATGATAAAACAATGGAGAGAGACTGTAGGTCAGGAAAGAGAAGGAAGAAGACAGTAACATAATAGAAGATAAGGGTCAGTTTCCATACAGTTGTACATGTACAGATAGAAGTTACTTTATCCATTTTTATAAATAACAGCCAAAACTTTATATTTAATATCAAAGGCAATATATTTAGCTCAATCTCTTTTATTTAACTAAGTCTGGTTCCTCTTCCAACTTTTCTTTCTTCTCTTACTTATAAGGTCTCATATGTCACCTTTGTATTGAGAGAAATGACATCCATGTTAGGCTTTTATCATGTTTGAGTAGATTACTGCTTTTAATTAGACATATGTAGACAAAGAGGTAACGGCCATTTCTTTTCACTTGCTGTCCATTGTTGTAACATTTTTCTCTAGAATTCTTTCAGTTCTTGTTTGTTCTCTTTTTCCTCTCTTGGTAATAGGACGCTAAAGTTGAGAATACTTGAATCAACTACACACACAAGAAACATAAGAAGCCTGTCTGTCCAGAAAAGGCAAATGCTCAGAACAGTTCTGAGAGTGGCAGTAAATTTCTCTTATTGAGGACAATCCTCAACCAGTGGAAAAGTAGTAACAGTCAAAGGTAAAAGAGATAAAAACAAAACCAAGTAAAATAATTTTAAGCTCCTGAGGAAGGAAAATATCTAAATTCCAGTGTTAATCTAACATGTGACACAATAGGCGGTTTTCAATGACACAAAATGATATCCTAGTTGTTTATACATATTAATAACGTGGTAAAATTAAATGGTTAACAAATATAAAAGTAAACAATTTTCCCTCTTCAAATGTCCACCTTTGCAAATAGGAGTCGCGGGGTTGGGGGTTTAGCCCAGGGGAAGGGCGCCTGCCCCGCACATGCAAGGCCCTGGGTTCGGTCCTCAGCCCTGGGGAAAAAAAAAAGCTACAAATAGGAGTAGCATGGGTTTTAAACTATGTTATCTCTATTATAAATTGGAACGCTAGCTTAAACCACGCTCCTTTAAAATCTAAAACAACCCATCTCCTTCTTTTTGATATATGATCGCTCTCAGCGCTTGCCATGGTCTACATATATGAAAAGCAACAGTGCAACAGTGCGGGGAATGAACATGAGGCCTGAATGAAGTTTTTGCACTAATTATCTTACATTATTTGGAGTCCACATTGAAACATGGTAACAAAATTGATTTGAGATTATACTCCAGAATAGTCATACTAAAGAAATGTGAGAGGAAAATAGATGAGATTGTAACTTACTAAAAATAAATAGATAAACGAAATGAAATACACATAGGAAATACTTCATTTAGGAACAAAATCAGCTGAGAGATTTCCATAATTTCTTGGTTTCTACTTTTTTTAAATACACAATTCTCAGACAATAGGCCATAAAGCTCAGAACATGTGTGCTATACAATTCCTTTGTGTTTGTAGAAAATGTCCATCTAACTGATATTATCCCATGTTGATAAATGCTGATAAATACTGTGATTGTAACACTCTTGGTTTTTTTTCTTTACCTTTATAGCATCCTTGACACAATTTCATAGGCTTTAATTATAATTTATCCTTACTAGAAACTAAACACCATAATGTTAGGGAAAGTATTTGTTTGTTTTGGGGTGTCTACTGCTGTGTCATGAAAAGACCATTTCTTATTGTTTAAGTGAATGAATTTATGAATGAACAAATCAGTATCTAAGCATTCTAAAAGTCATGAAAAGATTCAGCTCTATGCAAACAGAATGTTTATTTTTATCTGTAACTATTCTAGGGGATACACTGGAAATATTCTGTCTTTCACAGATTACTTCATTCTGTTTTTTATTAGAACTTTATTAACATGCTTATGAAAAGGGTCATTCTGAGCCAATAAGTTATGAAGAATACTCATCATCAAATTTTTTGGGGGTCCAGGCATGGGGCCTGAACTCAGCCTGGGCGCTGTCCCTCAGCTCTTCAGCTCAAGACTAGCACTCTACCACTTTAGCCACAGCCCCACTTCCGGCTTTTTTCTTTTTGCTTATGTGGTGCTGAAGAATCGAACCCCAGGGCCTCAGGCATGCAAGGCAAGTGCTCTACCACGGAGCCACCTTCCCAGCCCCTCATCATCAAATTTTATTCACAACTATGCACCAATATCTGAACACATTACCAAGTCTTCATTTGTTTGTAATTTAAAGTTACATTTTGAGGCTATCATTATATATATATATATATATATATATATATATACATATATACATATATATGCATATATATATACACATATACATTTATACACACATTCAACATATATCAGTGCAACTACTTAAAAGAACTTAGAGTAGCAACTTGTAGCATTGGTCTAGGTTATGTCATAATTAAAATACAAATATCCTTTAATAATTGATACTTTAAACCAAACTACTTACCTTGTTTAATGTAGTGTTTTATCTCATTTAATCCATTATTCATCAGGAAAAGACTTGAAGAGCCATTTATGTCATGTATCAATGTTGTTATCTGCTAATGGATATTGCATAATGCTGTTTGAACTCTGAATACTTCTCTGAGAACATGATCCAAATGTGTAAGGAGAGAGAGAGATCACAAAGCCACAAGCAATTGAAGGTTTAGGGGCCTGCTTCAAGGGGAAGGCTCAGAAAAGTAACTACACATAATGTGAAGTGAGTTGAAAGCCTAAAACGTCTGCTGTAAATTTAGACTCTGGCCTCATTCCTGAGCTTCCCTTCAGGCACCAATCAGAAAGTACTTTGAAGGGGAAGGGTTCATATGCTCGATCCATTACATTACAACGTAATACTGTGTATAGCGTTCAAAGGGAGACTTATTAAGAGATAACGAAAGGCCCAGTTCTCCCCAGTGTAAAGAAGAATGATCCTGACACTTTTTTGGCAGGGAAATGTCTAAACAAGTCCAGAAAAATACTTGGTGAACCAAAAGGGCAAGCCAATATACTCAGATGCCTTTTTAAAGTAGAGAAAATGAATTCTAAGTGTGTAAAACCACCTTGAAACGAGGAAAAGAATTATAGCAACTAATATTAATTCATTCTGTTACCAGAAATTGATTAACAGTCATCTTACTGGAAAAGAGGCTCATTGAATACTTACATGAGTTTAATAATACAACCTTACGTTTTACAGTGAGAAATGGCTTCATGAGACACTACTAAACATTATATTCCATTTTATATTAAAGTTTCTTGGAATACAAAGAAAATACCCTCACTTCGATCCATTATCATAATCCATGGAAATTCATCACTTTTTAAATGATGACTACAATCATTTTAATATTTCATATCTTGCTGTGTTTTCTAAAAACCACTACAATAATATTTTTCAACTTATGGGGATATGAAATAAGTTATTCTTGTTGCAAATACTATTTCATTTTTTTTCCTTCTGGGTATGTTATCCACATCAAATATAAATAAATAGTATTAAATTACCAGAGGTCCATAAGCACACACAGGGGACTGCTGGGAGGAGAAGCAGAACATATAAATGAGAAATTTAAGAAAATCTCATTATGCCACAGTAACAAAGGACAACATACTATTGGTGCAAACACAGATATGATGACCCAGAAATAGATATGCACACATTCAACCATCTGATTTGTGATAAAGGATTCCAAAATATGCACACATTCAAGCATCAGAATAGTGAAAAAGGATCCCAAAATGTTTGTTGGAGAAAAGCCTGTTCTACAAACAATGTTTAGGAAACAATAGCTATATGAAGAAGGTTAATACTAGAATCATATCTCTCCACCTGTATTAATATCAATTTGGGGTGGATCACAGACTGATATAGGACCTGAGACACTGAAATTATTATAGGAAAGGATCAGGAAAATACTAGAACATGCAGGCATATGCAGTAATTTCCTGAATAGAACATCAATAGCTCAGCAAATAAAAGCAAGGATTCACAAAAATTTTTTGAAAAAAATTAGCAAAAATCTTACAAAAGATTAATAGCCAGAAAATAAAGAGAGATCAAAAACCTAAACTATCAAAGAAGCAACAACTCAATTAATAAAAGGCAAATGAACTGATCAGACAATTCCCCTGAAATAAGACCTATGAATGAGTAATGCATGCATTAAAACTATTCAGCATCTCTGGCCAAAAAAAGTGAAAATCAGAATGATACTGACACTTCATCTATTCAGAATGACCACCATAAGAATACAAACAAAAGAAGGAGGTGAAGATAACAGGGGACAAGAAGCCCTTATGCACTGACATTGGGAATTATAAAGTAGTGCAATGGTTGTGGAAATCACTATGGAGGTTTCTTGGAAAATGATATATAGAATTAACCTGCAATCAAAAGATCTCACTTTTGAGTGTATATTCAAAGGAACTTAAGTCAGGAAACCATAGCGGGAACTTTATACCCATCTTCCTTGCCATACTATTCCCAAGTGCCAAACTGATGCCCTACAATGGATGAATGAATAAATAAAATATAGCATATAAACACACAATGACTTATTATTCAAATATAAAGAAGAATGAAATTAAGCCCTATTTGGAAAGTGGAAGGAATTGAAGATCATCCTGGTAAATGAAGTAAGTCAGGTCCAGAAGGATAAAGGTCGGATGTTTTTACTCACATGCAGATACTAAACCCAAAATATGAACATATATATATATATATGTACATACAGAGAGAGTATAAGACAATTTATATATACACAAAACACAGATATATAATGGTTGCAATTGTGGGACTGAAAGAATTAGAGAAGAGGGATAAAGAAAAAAACATGTAAGTAGGTAAACAACAATGCAATACAGTACATTTGTGAATGATGATAGCAAATCAAAATGCATTGAAAGCTGTGGAATAATAGATGGCAATGGAGATGGGAAAAGTGAGAATAAGAGAAAGCATTGATTAAAGGATTAATTAAAGTCCTATATACTCATGTGTGAAATATTCTGGTGAAACTCCTTTGAAGAATTAACATATGCTAACCAAAAGGAGACAGGAATGTAAAGGAGGTTCTTTCCAGTGTATAAGTGCTATGGGAAGGTTAAAAAAGAAAACCTCTGTTTATGGTTTTTTAAAATGTTTATTTAATCTACATCAAGTTAACATTTTAAAAAAATCAGTAAACAGAATGCACTTTTCTCTGGAAGGCTTGATCTGATCATGACATGTCTGTGCTATAATGGTTGACTTAAACAAAAAGAATGTAGCTGTTTGAGAGTTAGAATAAAATTTGAGAGTTAGAATAAAATTTTAAACTTGAACTACATTAGAAATTATCTAAATGGAGAATCTTCTGTACTTTCCCCTCTTTGATTATTACAGTGCCCTACTGTTTGAGCTCAGAAGGTATACCATGGTTAGTTTTCATAGACATCCAGTATTAAAAATCAGACTTGCTTCATTCTCAGTCCCATGTTCAGTTGACAGAAGTAGAAAATAAACTAGTCAGGAGAAGACAATTTCCTTTTGCTCTCTTCTTTTTCCTCTACAGCCTACTACAAAAGTGTAATGGAAAATGTGGTCATTAAAGCCCATCCAGTCATTCCAAGATGTCACTAGTTGTCCCCATTGCAAATGGAGCTGAAGTCAAAGTCCTTGATGCCCTTGCTCTTAAGGATGCCTGAGAACTCTTCTTTCCTTGGAAAATACAGATGAGAACCATTCTCTGTCCTGCATCTTTATTTTCTTGTGCTTCTGCCAATAATACATTTTTCATTTCTCTTCCGAAAGCCTCTAGGTGGCCAAATTTAGATTAGCATTCATGGATTATACTCTCAAAATATGATTTCCTGGATATAGCTTTTTATACATATATGTGTGAATATTATGTAACTTAATTAATGTAAGTATTTATTATATTAAATATTAAATATATTATATGTACTAATATATTTACTTGTTTTTCTCTATCCTCTCTTTTCATATAATATGTATATATATAAAAATACACATACCTATTTATATTTTATAGTATATATATATATATATATATATCTGTACTATGGACTTTGACCAAGGAATAATAAAGCTTGTCCATTCATCTCTGATCTAATACTTCTCTGTGTATTATTATTTTATTATCATTCTTACCTGGGTCAAAATGTCCAGACCTTTACTTAAAATTTCATCAACTTCTCTAGTATGGTACTTACTCTGCCAAGCACCACCCACAGGCCTTCATAAATTCTGTTTCTTCTATTTTGGGAAAGTAGAATCACTTCTTCGGGGAAAAAGAATACATTACAGTGAATATTAGACTCTGATCAAATGAGTTGTCTCCTTTGCCAAAGGAGTGGCTCGGTGTATGGATGGGCCTGCGATGGGGATGACAGAAATCTGAGATTAGATGATCACCATCATTCATCTGTTAGCAGTGTGGCCAAGGACTTGAGGAAACAGTTCTGGTACAGGGAGCTGAAGTGGGTCATCTGTGAGTAGATGAGTATATGAAAGTATAGAAAAATGAGGACACCCCGCGCCACAATGTCTAATAACATGACCCTGCAAGAAAATCACAACACTAATGACAGAGACATAGCTACTACAATGAGAGCTGAAGTGGATATTTTTGATGCAGGGCCAAAAGCAGATTGTGAGAGACTAAGAAAAGAACCGTCAGGTTCTACAAGCACTGTCTGGAGCTTCAAATCTATGGGACCTCTCCAGAGAATATATATCTAATTGTGTCAGATATTTCTGTCCATCACCCCGCTATTTGCTCAAAGCGGACTTTATAAAATCAGTATATGGTCTTAAGTTATATTCCTTTCATTATTATTTCAAGTTAGGGAAAATTAGCCCATTTCTATGACTTTATTCAAGAGGAACCTTTTCCAGGACTTGAAAAATGATGAATTTGATAACAATTGGCAAAAGAGCTTGAAACCACTACCATTACTTCACGATTTAACTTTATCTACTTTTACTGATTTGTTCACTAAAGTTTGTTTCATCAACTGCAATCATCTTTGCAAATCTAAATTTGTATCTGCCACAAAACCAAGGTTCAAACTATACCTGGAAATAAGAAACACTTACGTAGAAAGACTATAGCCCATTTTTAAAAATCTATGTTAAACTGTGCTCCTGTGGCTCATGTCAGTAATTCAAAGCTACTCAGGGAGCTGAGACCTGACGGTCAAGTTTCAAAGCCAACTCAGGCAGGAAAGTTCATGTGACTCTTATCTCCAATTAACTAAAAATTAATTAATTAATTTTAAACAAACAGAAGCACAACTGTGGCTTATGTGGTAGAGAGCTAGTGTTGAGAATAAAAAGCTCACTATAATGTGGCATAAAGACAACGATCCAGCGTTCAACCCCACTTGAAGACATTAAAGTTCTTTGCTTAGCATGATTAAACACCATTACTTCTCCTTGGCATTATTTTGCTTCCTTGGAATTTTGAACTCTATTGCTTAACCAGAATCTTGCATAATTTAAGACATCCCAATTGCAGAAAAATCTAACAAAATTCCCATTCACCTTCAGAATTTCCAGATATTTCAATATGCAGCATGTCAAATGGTTAATGCACTTGCTTTTCAATTTTAAAGTAATTAGAAATAACCAATCCATACAATCTGGTTTTATAAAAGATAGAAGCAGATCAGGTTTCCATTGATTATATTTTCACAGAGAACAGAAAATGAACCAGCAGCTTCACTGGCTTTCAAGCTTTAAACCACATGCACAATATTAATGATAACAAATTAATGATGTCAAAAGAATTTCAAGACACTTGGATACCAATTTAAAAACAGCATCACCTAAGACTATTCTGAAATATTTTAATTAATATATAATTTATATTTATAATTTATATTATATATAATATATAATTTCTGTATACAGAGGTCAATGAATTATAACGAATTATAGCCATTATGGCAGCAGTAACCAAATCTAGATGAAATAATACCATCAAGAAACTTTTTCCTAGATATTTATCAGCAATATATCAAGCAAAGGCCTAATATCCATTATATACAGGGAACTCAAAAAACTAATCCCTCCCAAATCTAACAAACCAATCATTAAATGGGCAGGGGAGCTAAAGAGGGACTTCTCAGAAGAAGAGATAAAAATGGCATTTAATATTTTAAAACAAAATGGTCATGATTACTTTCACTAACCCAAATACAGTTAACTTATTTTTTACAAAGGACCAAAGGCATTTAAATCATTGGTGTTTAGGCAATGGGACATCTACAATATAAAATAAGAATATAACTGAAGAACATTTGTCTTCTGCAAGACTTACTCTAGTATAGATCATAGATATAAACATAATATTAGATACTATAAAATAACACCTCTAGAACAGAATATCTAAATATCGATAGGTTCATGTATAATTTTTAAACTGCAATATAACAAGCAATTCCAGGACAAATAAGTCATAATTTAGACTACATTGTCCTATACAGGCTCCTTTATAATTGAGTATTTGTATTTAAAGAATTACCAATCATTTTCTAGTTCCATTTTTTCTCTGTAACCTGAAATCTTTTTGAATCACTGAGCAGATCTTCTGTTCTGTTGCAATCTACAGAGATATAACTTTTCACCTATAGTAAAAATGTCATTATGATTTCTGTTCTGTTAATATTGTAAGAGAATAGAAAAATAGCCACCTGTGTACAAAACACTAAAAATCTAGAACAATGAGTCCTAATAAACCTTGTTTTATTACTTACTCATGTTATAGCACTGTTAGTAGAGATAAAATGGAGTAAGACAATTAAGAATACATTTAATCAATCATGCTGAGTGTCTGTTTATTGATAACTATAAAACAGTGCTGAGGGAGATTAAAGAAATATAATTGAATAACTCAATACTTCATATTTATGCATTGGAAGACTCAGCATGTCTAAGACTTCAACTTTCATATAACTGGCACAAGAATTTTATTAATAATGAATACAAAATGTCAAGAGATCAATAATAATGTGACAATCCAATGAAGTCATCAAAATATTGAATAAGTATTCCACAAGGATTATATTATAATGTCCAATAACATAATTAGTATGTAAAAGAATACAAATTAAAACCATATAAGCCATTATGCCCTAAGTAATTAAATTTAAATAGGTTATCCATATCATATACTGGCAAAAGTGCTGTGTGAAAGTATATTGCTTTTGAAATTATTTCAGCAATTATTCTAGGGTAAACCTACATCTCTCCCTGTGACCTGGTTAGAAACAGATGATACTATATTAATATTTTAATACATTAGTGTTTATTACAACTTTATTCAAAATGGCTCAAAAGAGAACAAATCTGTTTTCATCTACATAAATACTGATATACAAATCATCAGTTATTCATATGTGAATCAACAATTTAAAGAAATTACTTACAGATACACATAGCCATATGAATGGATCTCTTGAAGCATTATTTTGTGTGAAAGAAAAGAAGCATATAGGATGATTACATGAATGTGCAGGATTCCATTAGTATTAAATCGAACAGGAGGCCAAGCTATTTCTCATGATGGAAATGAGGTACTTTCTTATGGACAATGATTCCCTATTGGCTAGGGTTTGGGAAGCTGATTGGGGTAAGTCAAGAGAGACCTTACTGAGCTACTGAAAGTATTTCATCATCTTACTCCACTATTGATTGCATAATTATTTATAGTTGTACAACTCATCTAAGTGTGTGATTAAAATCTATAAATTTTTAGTGGACCTCCAATATAGCCAACAATAAATCAGGTACTTCCAGGGATGAGTAACATGGGGTCTTCCGTCAGTAGGTAAGTATGCGAGTCCTCTCCTTCAGCTCTATGGAGAGAGAGTTGGGATTCCCTACATGAAGAAATGAAAATATTGATTGGATGGAAGGGACTGAGATCATGGGATGGTAGCACTTAGACACTACAATCATGCAAAATACTTGCAGCCATTGAAGAGTGCTCAGTGGTTTCAAGTGCAAATCAAGGAATGGTATAAAATGTTTCTTAAATTGTATAAAATATGAAAGCAACTGATAAATGGAAATGTTAACTAATATTTCTCTATTTCTATATGTCACTGTACTGCTTATCACCTACTCAATAAAAAAATTTAAGATACAAATAGACTTTATATTTTAAAAGTGAAAACCTCTAAAAGAGATTGGGTATGCTCCCAGAAGATGGTGCCATAATTGTGTGGACATAGGTTGAAATAGTAGGATGCTCTCCATTTGAAGATTCCTGTGACAGGAAAAGTGGTGTCACAGAGCAGGAGAAAGTGACAGGTCCCACTGACCAGTGTAGGGAAATGCACAGTAGAAAATGCACAGTAGAATCTCTGATTCTATGGGATGGTGCAAGAAAATGCACCATCCACACTCAGTCTTCTACATCCCAACACAGAGCCCCAGACCTGAATTCCATATAGCTGAAGTGCCATCTCCCAGTAGTATTCAATATGGCAGGTGCTCTGTTATGCCTAATATCTTTATTTTCTTTTGTTCTCAAGCAGTGGTGTTTGGCCTATGTCCTTGTGTGTCAGTAGATAGATGGGTTTCTGGGCTGAGCACTTCCTCTTCCCAATTCTTCATGCAGTATACATTTAGAGTCCCTATTTAGGCTTGTGTTTCCTATAATTCTTTAATAATTAGAGAGGATGATTTTTTATTCTAATACATATTGGCTTAATATTTAAGAGTGTACTCTGATTTTTAATGTAACTTTGTTATGTGTTCTTTTTATTTTCTTGTTAGTCTGGTTTCATGATAACTGTTGATTGAGTATAATTATGTATGTGTCATTCTGTTGGACTGATTGTTAGTCTGTGCTTATGTTAGTCTGTGTCTTGATAGAGTGCAAATCTAATGGCTGCCGCAATAGTCCTCTTAGAGATTTTGCTCTCCAGGGTCTCCAGGTGCTGAAGAAAAGAGATAAAGGTTTCCTCCACTCTGCTCTGAGTGACTCTGGGTCTAGTGTGTTAGTAAAGGTGTCAGACTATCTGACTCTGTTGTCTATTTAACCCTGAATATTCTTTTCCCTTGACCTCCAGTTCTTCCTATCTTTAAACTCATGTCTATACCCCTCAGATGACTGAAGATGAACTAATGTACTAGTATAAAAAGTAAAGATTCTCAAAAAATGTCATATAAATTCTATGTTTGAAAATGGAACACATAAAGTAGAACCAAATATAAATTTTATCATTAAAGTAGCCAAAATAAAAAAATTAAAATCAATAGGTAGGATAGATCAATACTAGAACAGAGAGAATAAATAAACTAAATAGTGATCTGGAACACAATAAAATAAAAAATTATGAGATCTAAGCATATAAAAGAAAATATATTGACAAACATGAACAGAATATCAGAGCCATGTACAACTATAACAAAAATGCTGACAATTATGTAAAAGGTGCTTCAGAGATGTTTTTGCTAAGAAACATTTTGACTTCTTACTTGGACCTTGAAATGAACTAGAAACAAAATACTGGTTAGGCACCTTCTCTGTCTCTCTGTCCCTCTGTCTCTCTGTCTCTCTGTGTCTCTCTCTGTCTCTGTCTCTCTGTCTCTGACTTTCTCTCTGTCTCTCTGTCTCTGACTTTCTCTCTGTCTCTCTGTCTCTGTCTGTCTCTGTCTCTGTCTCTGTCTCTGTCTCTCTCTCTCTCTGATACAAGCTAGCTATGTACAGACAGGCCTAAAACCTACCATGCTTGTAGACACGCACCCTCTTGTCTCGTGTTTTTATTTTTGTTCGTTGTGTTTTTTCTTTTCAGTTCTGTTGATTGAAACTAGGAACTGATGCATTCTGCACAAGTCCTCCACCTGAACTATAAACAGGCCCTTAAGGAAGCCGTTCAGTGATGAAAATGTTCTGCAATGTTAGGGACAAATTTGCAGTGTGATATTGTACCATAGTTTACAAGCTTGGGGAAAACCCTATTTATCTCTCTGTATCATTTCTGTAACTGCTTGTAACCTTTTCATTCTAACTACAACTTTAATTAAAATGAACAAAAATTCAGATATAAAACATATATCTTGTACCTTGCTAGGGTAGCATTGTAAATTTGTGGCGTACATTACAGTGACTGAAGTGGGGGGAAGTGATTTCAATTCTGAGGAAAGTTATCTCCATGAACTCACAGGTAGCTGACTAGTTAGTAGATATTTATAGCAGAACTCTACTCTTTGATTGTCCTATGTCTCTGTCATGAATTTTAATAACTTTGCCAGGCTTTGCTTCCCATATTGAACGCTGAATATCCTGAATACAAATTCTTAAACTTTCCATTAATCTTTCAGAAGCAAGGCACTTCAGTTCAAACCTCTAAAGGTATTTTTGAAGGTATCATGGCATAAGAAAACTCACATACAAGAAGTCAGAGTTCATAAACCACTTCTAACATGGAGTAGGGTTTAGACAGTTTCCTATTTGTTGATTAATAAAACACAAAACAAAATGTGGTAGGGGCCAGCATGGTACAGAAAGATAAACACAATGTTCTTACTTTATATAAGATGCAAGCTAGCCTCAAATTCATGATCCTCCTGTCTCATTCTCTCTGGGGTTGGAATGATTATTGGCTCAGTGAAAGTGGTATACATATATATATATATATATATATATATATATATATATATATATATATATATATATATATAACTTCAACTTCCAAGTGATCTGTACTTTTTGTCTAATCTCTGAATCATTTTCAAGTTAATAGGATGCAGGAAATACAGACTAGAGATCAGAATGTGATCTCTTTCACTCTGCCATACAACATCCTCCACCCACTAGCAAAAAAAAAAATTATCTCATTGAGTCCTTATAATAGAACTATATGGTAATACTGCCTTAATTTTCTGAACCAGAAAATGGAATATTATAAATTTTATGGATCACACTTTTCCGAGATTAAAACAAATTCATAAAGCTTTGAATCTGCCTTTCTTTGCTTTAAAAGACATTCTCTAGGTAAACCTACTCATGGTGTCAGGATGGTCCATTAAATTAAAAGCATAATCACTTCCTTATCATCTACCAAAGAAATGTGATCTCAAAGTAACAAGTAACAAATAAAAATGGAGGAAAGCAAAACTTGCTTTGAACTTCAACTGTTTTCCTCGAATTGTTTGCAAACAAATGTAGAAAATAGACCTAAATCTGAAACTTCCTAAGGCTACAAAGCTTTCCTACCACTAAGAAACTGAAGTAAGATTTTAAATAATTAAATAGAAGATTTGAGTCTAGTAATTTTTTAAATACTTATAGTGCTTATGGATTGAAGAAAAAGAATAGATGCTTCTATCTCTAGTGTATTTCAAGAGTACCAAATAAACATGACAAACTACACAGAATTCCAGATGTTCAACTACAATGAGACCAAAAGAGGATATAATGGTAGAAGAAATCACAAAGGGATAATACCCAAGAACCTCTTCATGTGCATATAAAATAATATAAATACTGAAGTAAACTCCAAAGATATGGAAACAATGGACTTTTTCTTAAATTGTTTTTTTTATCACTTTTCATTCCTTACCTTATATATAGTATATTCACGTGCACATTTGTGAGAAGGGGAGGGGAGGGCACAGAATCAGTGGAAAGAGGGTGAAAAGTGCATAACAAAATGCAAATCAAAACAACATTGAGATATCACCTCACCCCAGTTAGAATGGCTAGAATCAAGAACTCTAATAACAACAGATGCTGGAGGGGATGTGGACAGAAGGGAACCTTACTGCATTGTTCGTGGGAGTGTAAACTTGTTCAACCACTTTGGAAAGCAGTATGTAGGTTCCTCAAAAGACTCCACATAGAGCTCCCCTATGACCCAGCAATCCTTTTGGACATTTACCCAAATGTTCACAAACAAGACCACACTAAAGCTACCAGCACAACTATGTTTATTGCAGCATTATTTACCATAGCTAAGATATGGAACCAACCCAGATGCCCCTCAGCAGATGAATGGATCAAAAAATATGGTATGGAATTCTATGCTTCCATCAGAAAGAATGACATTGCCCCATTTGTTAGGAAATGGAAAGACTTGGAAAAAATTATATTAAGTGAAGTAAGCCAGGCCCAAAGAAACATAGGTCCAATGGTTTCCCTTATTTGCAATAACTATTATATGTCTGAGTCAAGCAGAAAAGGTCAGATAAGGTGAGTTAGGGAAATCAACCGTAAAATATGTATTCAAATATTTTTTTTTCTTTCAGGTGATTGTTTCTAACAATCTTTGTTGCTTAGTATTTCCCTCCCCCATGGCATTACCCCTGCTTTCATTGTATTTGGGGTTGGTATAATTTGTGGAGAGGAAGGGAAAAAACAAATCGTTTAAATAGGGATACAGGTAGATCCATTGCAACAATGAGATGTACAAATCGTTATGTGGAAAAACGAACTTTACAACTTTCTTGGGGGGAGGAGGATTAGGGGGGAAACGGGGGCAGGATGGGAAGGAATGGGAAGGGGAAACAAAGGAGGAGGCTACAATGCTTGATAAGGAATGTACTCATTATCTTGCCCATGTAATTGTAACCCCTCTGTAAGGTATTTTCACAATAAAAATTAAAATGAAAATGAAAAAAAGAAAAAGTGCAATACACTGGACACAGATGAAAGTGAACTATACAACTCTTGGGGATAAAATTAGGGAGAGAATTAGGGAACACATAACACGTTGTGAAAGAAAATGTACTTATTAGCTGACATATGTAAAGGTAGCCCTTGTGAATATCACCTCTAATAAAACAGTAAAGAAAAAAGTATGGATTTTCCTGTGTGTGGTTGGAAATACTTGTAATTCCAGCTCTGAAGACTCAGATACAGGGATCATAATCTAGACTCTGGAAAAATAGTGCTAGACTCTATCTCCAAATTCAAACTAGCAGGTGCAATGCTTTCAATTTAATCCCCCGTACCATAAAAGAAGAGTATAACGAAACATGATAGCTGTGCTCACTTCGGCAGCACACAAAGAAGATTAGCATGGGCCCAGTACAAGGATGACAGGCAAATTCATGGTGTTTCATATCTTTGAAGAATGCCAGTGCATTATATGACAGAATAAAAATATATTTTACTGTATCTTTTTAGGTCTCCTTTCTCTCTTTGGTTCTCTGTCTCTCTCTCTTTATGTCTGTCTCTATCTCTCTCATCCTTTTCCTGACTGTAAATCTCTTCACTAACTGGAGAGCTAAACATCATTGTTTTATCTATCGCAGAAGAAATGGAAACCAAATGAGAGTGATAAGGAACTTGAATTCCGTGTTTACACAATGAAAATGGCCACAATAGATCCTGTAGGATAAGCAATTGCTTAAACTATATGGTTGTATTTTATTCTCTTTCTATCCTTGTATTTTATGACCTTCAACATTTTGAGTTTCTTTTCTCATCTTATTAAATCCTGATCTTTAATAAAGGGCACTTGGGGTAGAAGGAAGACAATGAAGTGCCACCTGCCAGTGGCCATGTTGTTATTTCCACAAAGGAGAGAAAATAGAAACAATGTAGTATGAAAGAAAATAAAATGGCTGCACTCTCTATGTCACATATTTCTTCTGAGTTGGGAACATTTGCAGGGCGTCAGTGTCTCATTCCTGTCATCCTAGCTACTCAAGATGCTAAGACCTGGAGGGATTTGGCTCACAGTCACCCTGGGCAGAAAAGTCTGTGAGACTTGAGACTCCACCTCCATTTACCAAGCATAACACTGAACTGGAGGCGCGGCTATAGCAGTAGAGCACCAACCTGTGCATAAAGCATGGAGCTAGAGTACAAAGCCTGGTACCCAAAATAAAATCATTTGCAGATGGCATAGTTTCTATGTTCCAGAAAAATCTAATTCTCTTTTGTTGACCAGTGAGGTTTGAACTCAGGGCCTGGGTTCTGTCCCTGAGCTCTTTCACTCAAGACTAATGATCTACCATTCTGAACCACAGCTCCACTTCCTTAAAAAAAATTACATAACACACAATTAATTTAAAATATATGGATATACCACATATAGAATATTGGGATTACATTCTTATATGTTTCTGGACAAAAGTTAGTTACAGCATTTATCCGGTTAATAGACAATAGCATTAAAAAGAGTGAAAGAGAGAGAGTAAGAGAGAAAGCATACTGGCTTCAAGGAGGTTACAAGCTATTGAATCAGACTGACCTTAATAAGAGACCCATGGAACAGTTCGCCTACTGGCAATGAAAATGAAATCTCTGCTTAGCAGGGTTGGCAGCTGTTAGCTCACTTTGAGCTCTAACAAGTCGGCTGGTGTACATGTGACCCACACTATGAAGAGAAGAGTCTGACTTCCCTGAAAGATAGTCAGTCCACCCAGAAAATTGCTGGCAGAGAAAGCAGTCAAATAGCCAATGCATTGCCTAGAGTCAGGAGGATGCTGCTTAAACCTATGAAACTTGGACAGTGTAGCAGCTCCATCCTCACCTGTCACATCGTCAGTAAGAGACACCGTCTTCTATGCTCTGAGGAAACATTCAGGTAGCTTCTCTTTTAAAAAAATATTAGGAACAGAATGTGAGCACTTTTAAGATGGTGATCATCTAAATGTGTAGGCCTATGGGAACCATTCATTAGAACTGCTTTTCGTAAAATTTTATTTTCTTGTAAAGATGCTGTACAGAGAGGTTGCAGTTACATCATTAAATAATGAGTACATTTCTTGTCGGGCATTGTTACCCCTCTCCTTTCTTATCCCCTACTATCCCTGTCTTCACCCCCTTCCCCCACTCCTACCAATCCCCCAATGTTGTAAAGTTCATTTCCAACGTAGTGTTTTGTCAGTTGTCATTGTTGCAATGGGTCATCCTGTATCCCTGTTTCAGAATGTTGTTATTCCCCTTTCCCTCGCCAAATTAGATAAATGCATATACAAGATGCAGGGTACCAAAATCAATTAGAGTAACAATAGGGGTTATACCATAGGAGGAAGTACATACAAAAGAAACAAAAAATTCACATATAGGGAACCAACACAGATGCCCCTTAGTAGATGAATGGATTAAGAAAATATGATATAAGAATTCTATGCTTCCATCAGAAAGAATGGCACCACCCCATTTGTTAGGAAATGGAAAGACATGGAAAAAAAATCAAATTAAGTGAAGTAAGCGAGACTCCAAAAAATATAGGTTCTATGACTTCCATTATTTGCAATAATTAATATATGTCTAGGAGAATCTTTATCAGGTGAGCAGAAAAGCTCAAAAGCTATGCACACATAGGAAATGTACTCATTAAATTGCTTATGTAACTGTAACCTCTCAATATAGCATTTTTACAATAAAAACATTAAAGGTAAAAAAAAACTAAGTAACAAAGTAATGATCTTTTTTTTTTGGGGGGGGTCCGAACTCTGGGCCTGGGCGCTGTCCCTCAGCTCTTTAGCTCAAGGCTAGTGGTCTACCACTAGAGCCACAGCGCCACTTCCGGTTTTATTTCTTTTTTCTTATGTGGTGCTGAGGAATCGAACCCAAGGCCTCAGGCATGCAAGCCAAGCGCTCTACCACTGAGCCACCTTCCCAGTCCCCAAAGTAATAATCTTATAAATGTGTTAGAAACAATCGCATGACAGAAAAAACATTTGAATACATATCTTAGGGTTCATTTTCCCAACATCAACTTATCTGACCTTTTCTGCTTGACTCAGACATATACTAATTATTGCAAATAAGGGAAACAATGAGACCTAGGTTTATTGGGGCCTGGCTTACTTCACTTAATATAATTTTTTCCAAATCTTTCTATTTCATAATAAATGGAGCAATGTCATTCTTTCTGATGGAGGCATAGAATTCCATTGTGTATATATACCACATTTTCCTGATCCATTCATCTACTGAGGGGCATCTGGGTTGGTTCCATATCTTAGCTATTGTAAATAATGCTGCAATAAACATAGTTGTGCTGGTAGCTTTAGT
>NW_012267220.1:6509845-6511028 GCF_000151885.1 Dipodomys ordii | reverse complement strand
TCCATTGGTCATGAGGTCTGTTCTTATGCCAATACCAAGCTGTTTTGATTACTATGGCTTTATAGTAGAGTTTGAAATTTGGTATTGGTATTCCTCCAGCAGTGTTCTTTCCGTTGAGGAGCGTTTTTGCTATTCGGAGTCTTTTATTGTTCCATATGAATTTTTGGATTGCCTCTTCTAGTGAAATAATTCTTGAAATACTGAATGAAATACAAAACTTAGTTAACATATATATTTCTTCTCTATCTTTTAAGTACCAAGAAATGTTTTAGAGCACTATGAGAGCTAAATGTATTTTATCTATATGTAAATGTCATTACGGAGACCATCTCTTTCCTTTTTTATAGAATTATTCTGCATTTTTACAAAAATGAAATGTTTGGCCAGGCACTGGTGGCTCATGCCTGTAATCCTAGCTACTCAAGAGGCTGAAACCTGAGGATCATTGTTCAAAGCCAGCCTGGGCAGAAAGGTCCCAGTGTATCTACAAGTAACTATCAAAAAACAGAAGAGGAGCTGTGGCTCTAAGTGGTATAATAATAACTTTGAGCAAAAGAGTTCAAGAAGAGCACCCAGGCACTGAGTTCAGCCCCATTATAAAAAATGATTTTTTTTCTTCAAAACACAAGCAAGAAAGCTACATGATGTAAAGATTTTGGATTGCACATATAACCAAAATAAAGTAGATGTGTCTTTAACATGAAGCTTGTGGATTTCATAATAAATTAATGACAACTTATTAAAATGAAAATAAAAATAGGCATTTAACTCTAATAGTTGAACGTCCTATTATGCCATAAATATATCTGTCCACAACTTTTTTAATTTTGAAAATACTGTACAGAGGGGTTACAATTACATGGGCAAGATAATGAATACATTTCTTATCAAGCATTGTAGCCTCCTCCATGGTTTCCCCTTCCCATCCCTTCCCATCCTCGCCCCAACCCCCAAGCCTATCCTTCTCCCTCCCTACCACCAAAGTTGTAAAGTTCATTTTTAGACATAATGACTTGTACATCTCATTGTTGCAATGGGTCCACCTGTATCCCTAGTTAAACGATTTGTTTTTTTCCTTCCCCTCCACAAATTATACCGACATCAAATACAGTGAAAGCAGGGGTTATACTGTGGGGGAGGGACATACAAAGCAACAAAGAAATAATCTTATAATTGTGTTAGA
>NW_012267220.1:6502854-6509795 GCF_000151885.1 Dipodomys ordii | reverse complement strand
ATTGATCTTGCTAGCTATGTCCTTTGCCATGCAGAAGCTCTGCAATTTCATGCAATCCCATTTGTCCAACCTTTCTTTAATTTTTTGTGTTTCTGGATCTCCATTAAGAAACTTTCAGCCTGTGCCAAGGAGACCTAAGGTTTCTCCTATTCCTTCCTGTAATGTTTTCAGAGTGTCTGCTTTGACTTTGAAGTCTTTGATTCATTTGGAGTTGATTCTGGTGCAGGGTAATATATAAAGATCTAGCTTTAGTTTTCTACAAGTACTTAACCAATTTTGCTAGCACCATTTACTGAAAAGGTTGTCTTTCTTCCA
Organism: Dipodomys ordii; assembly: GCF_000151885.1. Lineage (NCBI taxonomy): Eukaryota > Metazoa > Chordata > Mammalia > Rodentia > Heteromyidae > Dipodomys > Dipodomys ordii. The sequence goes on along the minus strand of NW_012267220.1, from coordinate 6,509,480 downwards.
TTCTATTTTTTTAGCTCCTTTATGGAAGATTAGATATCTATAAGTCTATAGGTTCATTTCTGGGTTTTCAATTCTATTCCATTGGTCCTGAGGTCTGTTCTTGTGCCAGTACCAAGCTGTTTTGATTACTATGTCTTTGTAGTAGAGTTTGAAATTTGGTATTGATATTCCTCCAGCACTGTTCTTTCTTGTATGTTTTTCCCCCACGGTATAACCCCTGCTTTAACTTTATTTGATGTCGCTATAATTTGTGGAGGGAAAAGGAAAAAAACAAATTGTCTAAATTGGGATACAGGTGGACCCATTGCAACATTGAGATGCACAAGTCGTTATGTCGAAAACGAACTTTTCAACTTTCGTGTGAGAGGGGAAGGGGAGTGGGGAGGATTGGGTGGGGGGGCAGGGGGAGAATGGGAAGGGGAAACAAAGGAGGAGGCTACAATGCTTGATAAGAAGTGCACTCATTATCTTGCCCATGTAATTGTAACCCCTCTGTACACAAAATTAATAAAAATAAAGTTAAAAAACAAACTTTACAATTTAGGTCGGGGGAGTGTAGTTGTGGAGGTGGGAGGGAAGGGGTGGTTTGGGAAAACAAAGGTGGAGGCAACAATTCTCGATAAGAAATGTATTCATTACCTTGCTCATGCAACTGTTACTCCTCTGTACAGTATTTTCACAATAAAAAGATTATTTTAAAAAAAAGATGATGTTAAGTGAAATGAACCCCAAGATATAGACACAAGAGGTTTTTCTTTGTAGTTGTTTTTAAAGAACTGCTTTTGTGAGACTACATTTTTAGAGGGCAATTCTAGAAACAGTTAAGGAATACAAGTTAAAAGTATACTTTCTGATCCTAGCACAGAACACTTACTTTCTTATTTTTCTTTATCCTAAACGTCTTTTATTCTGAGAGCAATCAGTCCCAGCCAGATTTCCTTTTCTCTATTTGCTATCACCCTAGTAAGTCATGAAAAATAGCTGAATGACAGCCTACCAAAAACAGCTATGAAAGGAGAAAAGAGGAGAGGGATTAAGGAAGAAGAACAAAGATCAGTGAATTTGTGCAAAATACATTATAAGATATTGTAAATAATCCCAATGAAGATCCTTTGTACAATTCATTTATACTAGTAAAAATTCTAAAAGCTTAATAATTCTGAAAAAGGACTCTAATTGTCAAAATCACATCACTCTTTTTTAAATAAGTTTTTTTATTGTGAAAATACTGTACAGAGGGGTTACAATTACATGAGCAAAGTAATGAATACATTTCTTATCAAGCATTGTTGCCTCCTCCTTTGTTTTCCCCCTACCATCCCTTCCCTCCCATCTCCACAACTACACCCCCCTCCACATAAATTGTAAAGTTTGTTTTTCGACATAGCATCTCATTTTTGCAATGGGTCAACCTGCATGACATTGCTCTTATAGATATGAAGAAAAAAAAATACAACTCATACGCATACAATCAATCCTATAAAGGCACCTCAGGTTCTATGACTGAAAGTCTAGATGTACATCTAAATGGACATCTGTGAACATAAAAGTAAAAATAACTTCTGAAAAGCCAATGTTCTATAAACATCTTCCCAAAGACTGTGAAGAAGTATATATCTGAAGATGTTTATTTTCATTCTAGCCATCTACTGGAAGAGTGAAACACCTCTCTTTATTTTAGCACATATTAATTATCTATGAGTTTCATTGTGATTGTGCCATGCATACATATCATATACCTTGCTCAGATAAATCCCTTTATCAACTCTTTCACTTTTGAAGCAATATTTCATGGTTTTTCCAATGTCTATGTGAGTTACTTCAGTTTTCTTTATCTTTTACCCTCTCCTTGCACCCTTCCTACTACTATTGAAATAAATTCAATTTTAAGTTAGTAATGTTAGTGAGAAAAAATGATGGACTCATTTCAAAATTTTTGTGTGTGAATAGAGAGAGAGATAGACACAGACAGATATACAGATAGATGGACACATGAATAGTTACATAGATACATAGATTCCCCACATCCACAAAGGCACTTGGGGAGATAATAAAGACTGAATGAATGAATGAGATCATGACAATTTGCCCCTCATGGTGGGAAGAATGTTTTTAGAGAAAGAAATTACTTCTCTCTCTTTCTCCACTCAGTACACGAGGACACAAAGAAAAAGCCACCTTCTGAAAAGCCAGAACAGCTCCTCACCAAACCCCAAAATGCTGGCACTAAGATCTTGGATCCAGTAGGAAGGGCCATATGATTTCTTTTACTTTTGTGTTTTTTTTCCCAAGTGATTTATCCCAATTGCCAATTGTTCAGAATTTCAAATTTTGCTCAAAATTTCATTCATAATATTTTATACATACTTACGTTCTTACATATAGTTACAGATATTTTTTAATAAATCTTTGAATTATTTAAAGATTTATTTGAAGATTCATTATTATGAAAAATTAATGAGAAAGTTAAGGAAAACCTCAGAATGATATGGGAAATGATGAAAATATGGAAACCAAATTATACTGAACTCAATAAGAGATATAAAGAGTGTAACCTAAGTTCCTAGCTTTGATAGTTGGAAAGAATCAAAGAATTTATAAGATATTCAGGAAGGTAGAATTTAAGATTATGACAAAATAAAAAGGAAAAGACAGCAATTTGAGTTATTAATAAGTACTTCTGCAGAACTAGGGATTCATTATTATTTGAGGTTAAAGAACAAACTATCAGACTTGTAGCTGGGTTTCTAATCTGTAATACACTGAGCAGAATTTAGGATGGATTTTGCAACTATCTGTTTGCATCTGAGCACTTCTACCAAAGGTGAGTTCTTATCTAAGGCTTTCTGTGCATGAAATCTTTCTTGTGGAAAATGATGGAGGCAATTGTGCATATTGCAAATATTAATTAGAATGATCAAAGATATCAGTGAGTTTCTAGCAGCTAACACATTGCTAGTTGTATAAATACACAATTGTGTAAGCCCTTGTGATAATACTATTCGCCAAGCTAGGAAGAGCAAATCTGAATAGGAAGAGCCTATGATGAGGTTATTTTTAAAGCTACTTGTGGAGGGCTTCCTCTGGGAAATCCTTGTAGATGAATCTGTCCTAAATCAGATGCATCTGCTATTCTGAATCCCTGAAGTAATATTGAGATGGTGATGTGAAATCAAGACTAAGAAGCTGGCATCGATAGTCAGAGAAGTGTGAGAATTCTTATAAAATATATGACAGATGGAAAATAAAAGAGAATTTGGACAGAATACCAGAAATAGCCAAACTATAAATGACAGATCGAGGACAGTGGCCGTGCGAAGCAGAACAAAGCAAGTCATGGAGTGGGCACGGATGGTGAGAAATCTCTGAACATTATAGACATTGAAATTTCAGAAACTGTGGGAAGCCCGAGGAGTGGTTATTAGAGTTAGTTGAAACGGTTTTGAAAAAATGGCATCCTGAAAAGAATGGTTTTCCTGGTATGGGATTGAAGAGCGGAAGGCATGAATTGGAAAATTAATGAGAAGACAAGATGGGAACCTCTGTTATGAAGTTTTCTTAAATAATACATATGGCACCACGAGAGAAGACAGTAGAAAGAATGAATTTGGCATTCTATGTTGGTAAGTTATACTGATTTATAAAATGAGTAAGAGAGGTAGCTTTTAAGGAAGCTGAAACTGAACACATACACAAAGAGAAGGGAAGACTAAGAGAAATCATTGACTGCAAAGAATGTTTGGTCCAGACCACAATTGTAAAAGATCAGTGCTAACTAGAAGAAAAGATCCTAAGTGACTAGAGAGAAAGATAAATATCAGTGTGAAGGAAAGTGAACTCAGAAGTTAGAAACTAAATTCTTTTTTTTTTTTTGGTCGATCGTGGGGCTTGAACTCTGGGCCTGAGCGCTGTTCTCTTCAGCTCCAAGCTAGAGCTCTACCACTCGAGCTACAGCACCACTTCCGTGCCCAGCAGAAGTTAGAAAATAATTTCTATGGAGAATGAGATCTAAGAGGTCAAGGTGAAGGTCTGAGGGCTACATTATCACATAGGAAAGATAGGGCATTCTACATAATGAAAACCAATCATTTGTTTCAGTACTAAACTATGCCTGGAGCTTGCTCATGATGGTTCTAAATGATCTAAGACACTTGTTCACAAATACAAACACCTCTTGTAAGTACTAATTGAAAACAAGTTGTTTCCCTGTGTGGTCAGGTCTCCAAAGAGCCTCTTTGGATGTTCATAATACAAAAAGTCTCTCTCTGTTGACTTCTGCATACAGCAGGCTTCCTGAGGACCTGGTTTGAGCCCACATATCTATCATGAGTGACTCCAGAACCCTTAGGGTTCTACTTGTCCTGGTAGCTGGATACCTGATGCCCTGATCAAACTATCGGATATTCAATGGCAGTGTTCTTATTGTTAAAAAAAAATTCTCAGTTTTCCTAAAGCAGGCTTCAACCAAGTTGCCAGTACTTGTCAGATTCTTGTCAGATTCACTTCTTTATCTGGACTCTTTTATGTCAGAATCAATCTACTTCATGAGCCATGTGGTCACCAACTTCAATCTGTTCTATGATAAATAACTCTTGGAATGAAGAGGTTGATTTCATGTTAACATAAGATTTTTCACTACTGACAGCAACTCAGTGGTAAAGATTTTCAATATGTCATCTCCCTTGTAACGTGGTTAATAAAACAGTGCCTGACCTAATACGTTTAATCAAGCTTTGGTGGTTGACAGTTTCTGGTATCAACTCCAGAGTCTTATTTCTCAGGAATACTCTCTCAATATTTCTGAATATTGGCTGTAATTTTTTAAAAGTGTTGATGTGTGGTTCGATTTTACAGGGTAAGTCAGGGATCCACAGTCACGTCACATAGTTTACTTTTATATATACTTCAATGACTATACTACAATATGCAAAGTACAGAAAATAATAATATATAGTACACTTCCCTATCCATTTTTATTCTTTCAAGGAATTTTCTTTATTTATCTTTCTTAGTAATACCTGTAGTAAATTTTTACATTTAAGTTAATTTTTCTTACGGTGTTATCATTTCAATTTTGTTAGCGAACATGGAAATTGAGAGATGAAAATACATTAGCTATTAAATGCAGTCAATCTATTAAGAAAACAAAATAGTCTTCGAAGAATGCAAATTCTCAGAAATGTTAGAAGATTTTTCTCCTGTTGTACAAAATGTCATAAAGGAAGTTATTAAATAAACATAGAGTACATCCAAATTTGAATATTTTGAGTCGGTGTTGGAGTTGGGTGAAGATTTTATACATATTTATAACTGATAATCAAAGCAGAGAGATACATAAAAATTAGAAATTTTGACCAATGTAGGAAATTTAAGTAATTATGAAAATTAAAGAAATACTTTGGAGATAATGGTCAGTGTTTAAAATAATGGCTCATCTATCAGATGTAAGTGCAAGGCATTCGCCTGAATGAAAATCTCCTATTGCTTAAACATGGAGAGTCCAAATTTCTTAAAACCAGGGAATGTCCTTTATCTTATTACAGAAAGAATTAAAATTTTCTTGAAGGTCTTTTTCAACCTATAGGTCTTGTGACCAAAATACAGATGGCCTGAGGGCAAATGTTCAGAATAATCAGGCTTTAATAGGACTGGATACATTTCAGGGAAATTTAGAAAATAAAGAAAGGAAAAGTAATCAGCTTTCTTCAATGCTTGTATGTGTATTTGCTTTCTTGCTCTAGGATGAGTCAAAATCTATGTAGATCAGTTTTCCCCCAAAGACTTCAGATATATTTTCGGAATTTTTGCTACAAATAAATCTACTTTGGCTGGACCAACTGTAAAGGGAAGGCTAAATCAGTAAACACTTTTATATATTTCAATGTATGTTTTCTAGTGTAGTTTATAAAATATCTAACCTATTTTCATTTGTTTTCTACTTAAAATGTTCAAATACGTGTAGTCTCAAATGATTGAGACACATTATTATCACTTGGAAAATCATTGGATATATGCTTTGAATCGGTAAAGAAAAAGAATAAAACTCCTAAGTAAGACACATAGAAGGGGCTACTTGAAAATCTAAAGTCTATAATACACATTGAGATTAATATACAAAATCAGTTTCCATTATGTGCAGTTGCACTTAAAACAAAAATCTATAATTCAAAAGCAATTCCATTTACAGTATCAAAATAAGAAAATTGTTTGTAATAAATATCACAGTGCAGGATTGGTTCTTAGCAAAATCCATACACATTGTTGAAAGAATAAAAGAAAAAATACATCAAATGTCATTATTCATGCTCAACCACAGGAACACCTGATATTGTTAAAATGGCAACAGACCTTAAATTAATCCACAAAGTCAAGCCAAATGCTCATCAACATTCTAGTTTTTTTAAAAAAATTCCCTTTTACTTTATTCAGTAGAGGATGTGTATTTGAAAATCCATACTAAAGCTACCAGCACAACTGTTTATTGCAGCATTATTTACCATAGCTAAGATATGGAACCAACCCAGATGCCCTCAGTAGATGAATGGATCAAGAAAATGTGGTATATATACACAATGGAATTCTATGCCTCCATCAGAAAGAATGACATTGCCCCATTTGTTAGGAAA
>NW_012267220.1:6493378-6496569 GCF_000151885.1 Dipodomys ordii | reverse complement strand
CTATAGGTCTGTAGGTTCATTTCTGGGTTTTCAATTCTATTCCATTGGTCCTGAGGTCTGTTCTTGTGCCAGTACCAAGCTGTTTTGATTACTATGTCTTTGTAGTAGAGTTTGAAATTTGGTATTGATATTCCTCCACCACTGTTCCTCTGTTGAGGATCATTTTTGCTATTCGGGGTCTTTCATTGTTCCATATGAATTTTTGGATTGCCTCTTCTATTTTCTTGAAGAATGAGGTTGGAATATTGATAGGTATCGAATTTAGATTGGTCTTATAGGTATTGATAGGTATTGAATTTTTAGATAGCTTTGGGAAGTATTGCCATTTTCATGATGTTGATCTATCCAATCCAGGAGCACGGGAGTTTTTGCCCCTTTCTAAGTTCTGTTTTGATTTCCTGTTTCAGATTTTAAAAGTTTTCATCATAGAGCTTTTTCACTGCTTTGGTTAATTCCTAGGTATTTCATTTTTTGTGGGGCTATTACAAATGGAGTTGCTTTCCTAATTTCAGCCACACTCTTCTCATTGTTGGCATACAGAAATGCCATTGATTTTTGAGGGTAAATTTTATACCCTGCTATTTTGCCAAAGTTTTGAATCAGCTTGAGTAATTTGGGAGTGGAGTCTGTGGGATTCTTTAAATACATGATCATGTCATCTGCAAAGAGGGAGAGTTTTACTTCTTCTTTCCCTATTTGGATCCCCTTTATGTTTGTATCTTGTCTTATTGCTGTAGCTAGGCATTCTAATACTAGATTGAAGAGAAGTGAAGAGAGTTGTCCACAACTTTTATTAATCATACCAATTAAAATTAGAATGTTGTCTCTTTAGTAAACAGTTGTGATCATTATGCATTTTTTGTTTTGACCAATTACCAGTACCTGGGAAAGCAAAATTGTTAATATATTTACATAGTTTGAAATTCTTGCTTGACAGAATTTTTTCATCTTCAACATGACAGAAGAAATATGTTTTCTGAGTAATCACAAAACAAAATGTGGGGTATAATAGTGGAGAGGAGAATGCTTACAATTAAGATTTTATGGGACTTAATAATATTGGAATTCCTGGTCATTGTCCTTAAATAATATTGATCCAATAACCATCTGCTTTTATCTTCTTGTTATATATGTTTTCTGCCAAACTTTTGGATTTCACATCAAACCTAAATATCAGCATTTAGGAAACACAACTGGAAACTCAATCATATATGCAAATATGAAACCTAATATCTGTCTGTAAAAATGGCATGCCATTATTATTCTGTGAACTCCTTGAAAGTTACAATGAGGTCATTGACAGTGTAAAAATCACCTTTACCAGCCTTGCAAATCACATTCTACCACCCTGTGTTCTAACACCACAAAACTAGCTGATCCTTTGCAAAAATAACGTATTTTTTCACACTTGTCTTCTTTGCTGTAGACTGCCTAGGGTGTTTTATTTTTTCTTCTCTTTCTTCTCAGTGTCAAAACACTACAAAAGAATTCCTAGTTAAAAGTTAGTTACATTCTTGGTGAATTATTCTCTTCTCTCTCTCTTTCTCTCTCTGTCTTTCTGTCTCTGTATCTCTCTCTTTCTCTCTTTCTCTGTGTGTGTGTGTGTCTGTCTGTCTCTCTTATTGTAAAGGTGATATACAGAGAGGTTACAGTTACATAAGTAAGGTAACAAGCGTATTTCCTTTCAAACAGTGTTACCCCCTTTCTCCTTTTCTCCCACTTTTCCTCCCAGCCTCCCCTCTCCCACCCCCAGTTGTAAAGTTCATAAGGCTTTGTTAGTATCACTGTTATCACTGTTGCATTGGTTCACCCTTTGACCTTTGTCTCACAATTTCTGTGATTCCCCTTCCCATCCCTAAATCAGATACATATACTTATATACAATACAAAGAGTACTGAAATAAAAAACAATAACAACATGGGTTAAATAAAAATAAAAGGCTGGGGGTGGGGGAGAATGAAAGAAAAAATAAATAACTGCATATAGTATACTAAGAAAGAAATCATAGTCATTCCTGACAGTGGTGAGTCTCTAAATGTCTTCGATTTTCTGCGTTGCTCACATGCCATTTACATAGCCATTTCCCATACATCTTCCTGAGACCAGGAGACATTTATTCTATACCAGCTCACAGAAGAGATCTATTTCTTGGTAAAATAGAAAGGCAGGAGGAAGGCAGGGACAGGTAATAGAAGGCAAAAGAAAATGAAAATGCTCCAAGCTGCCCTGTAAATACCCAAAGGTCACGGATGTAATTCATATGCACTTCCTTCATCCACACTCATTTTACAATCTTTTGAACTTTTCACTCAAAAAACCTCACACAAAGAGATCCTCTGATCTCAAATTTAAAGAAAGGCACTCTCTGCATTTTCCAAGTCCTCCACACAGTCGAAATGCAGGCAGGGGGTCAGGACCAGAAACTTTAGCCTTAGACCAAAATTAGGAATTCATGGAAGAGCTGACAGCTGGGAAAGAAGCCTTGGTATGCACCTGAAGAATGTTTCTGCTCCTGAAAGATTGGACATATAATACAGGGTGTAAGTTAACAAGCCTACCTATTCATCTGTGTCTTGTGTCTTTATGGTAATAACTCTCTTTCTGTGTGTATGCATGTATGTGTAGGTGCGTGTGTGTGTGTGTGTCTTTGTTTGTGCATAGAATTTCTATGGTATACACGACATATCCACACAGAAAAAGAAAATAACTCCTAGGACTGAGGCCACATTTAATAAACAGGAAGATTATGAAAGGATCCCAGGTCTGACTGTTTTGAAAAGCCTCTGTTTGTTATCTCACTTACATCCACCTAAAGAAATGCGCAAAGGAATTCATGTTGTTCTGTTCAATATAAGTCTTCTGAAAGAAAACGAAATATTGCATCTTTAATTCTTGCTATAAATCTTGGAACTGAATATAAGGAATCTTTGTCAAAACATCCAAAGCTTATGAGTTTTAAAAATCACTAAGATGGGCTGGGAATGTGACTTGGGGGTAGAGTGCTTGCTTAGAATAGTTACCCCTGCTTTCACTGTATTTGATGTCGGTATAATTTGTGGAGGGGAAGGGGAAAAACAAATTGTTTAAATAAGGATACAGGTGGACCTGTTGCAACAATGAGAAGTACAAGTTGTCATGTCGAAAACGAACTTTACAACTTTGGTTGGGGGGGAGGACTGGTTGGGGGAAC
>NW_012267220.1:6491044-6493125 GCF_000151885.1 Dipodomys ordii | reverse complement strand
AATGGAAAGACTTGGAAAAAATTATATTAAGTGAAGTAAGCCAGGCCCAAAGAAACATAGGTCCCATGGTTTCCCTTATTTGCAATAACCAGTGTATGTCTGAATCAAGCAGAAAAGGTCAGATAAAGTTGAGGTTAGGGGAATGAACCCCAAGATAAGTCTTCAAATGTTTTTTTTTTCTTTCATGCAATTGTTTCTAACATATTTATAAGGTGATTTCTATGTTGCTTTGCATGTCCCTCCCCCACAGTATAATTCCTGCTTTCACTCTATTTGATGTTGGTATAATTTGTGGAGGGAAAGGGCAAAAACAAATTGTTTAACTAGAGATACAGGTGGACCCATTGCAACAATGAGATGTACAAGTCGTTATGTTGAAAAACGAACTTTACAACTTTGGTGGTAGGAGGGAGGAGGATTGGATGGGGGGCAGGGAGGGAGGATGGGAAAGGATGGGAAGGGGAAACAAAGGAGGAGGCAACAATGCTTGATAAGAAATGTATCTTTATCTTGCCCATGTAATTGTAACTCCACCATATAGTATTCTCACAATAAAAAAAAAGAAAATCCATGCACCATTATCAAGGATCCAAAATAGTAAAAGTATTGAAGAAGAGTTCTAGCACTCATATGTCCCAATATCAAACGTTGCTTCAAAACTGGAACCATCAGTGTAATGTGGTACATATAAGTACTGAGATAGATAGATAGATAGATAGATAGATAGATAGATAGATAGATAGATAGATAGATAGATAGATATCTAGATAGATAGATAGATAGATGAAGTGTAGAAATAGCCCACAAAAGTGTGATTGAATGATTTTTAATAAGCTTGTCAGAAATTTAAAGGAGAAGAGGTTCACAATTCTTCACTTATATTCAGATATTTAAAGTAATTCCACTACATCAAAGAGTTGTACATTACCATGTTTATTGTAATGCTAAGGACAATAGTCAAACAGACAAACCCCTAGATATCCCTCAACAGATGGATGAATAAGGGAAATGTGATATAGATCCATGATAGAATACTATATCACTACAGAAAGAATGAATCCTGCCAATTGTGGTAATATTGGTAACAATAATGTTAAGTAAAAGCCAAAGAGAGGAAAAAAAGGAAGGAAGGAAGGAAGGTAGGAAGGAAGGAAGGAAGGAAGGAAAAAAGAAATAAAGATAGAAAGAAAGAAAGAAAGAAAGAAAGGAAGGAAGGAAGGATGATGATGTGAAATCTAAAATGTTAATCTCAGAGAAATTGAGAGTAGCAGTGCTTACCTGACAGAAGAGCTGGGAGGAAGCAGGGAAAGATTGGTCAACAGGTGCATCCAATGTTGCAACTAAACAGGATGAATAAATTCTGCAGTTTTCTATTCCATAGCAGAGTAACTAGACTTAACAATATACTGTATATTTCAAAATAGATACAAGAGAAGATATTATGTATTCTCCACAAAAAATACAGTAGAGCTAGGGCCAGGATGGTGGGGGGTGTGGCTCATGCCTATAATCCTAGTTACTCAGGAGGCTGAGATCTGAGGATCATGGTTCAAAGCCAGCCTGGACAGGAAACTCCATGAGACTCTTATCTCCAATAAACCATTCAGAAAACCAGAAATGGCTCTGTGGCTCAAGTGTTAGAGTGCTCATCTTGAGCTGAAGAGCTCAGGCCCAGTGCCCAGGCCCAGAGTTCAAGTCCTATGACTGGAAGAAAAAAACAGAGTGAAAATGATTCTAAGTATTCTAATTTCAACATTACATAGCATATTCATGTACTGAAATAAGCCATTGTACCCCATCCATATGTATAATTACCATTGGTTAATGAAAATTAAATAAAATTGTAGAAAAGTGCTTAAATCATTCTCATTGAAGATAATTCAACACATTGAATTACAGAGTTGAACACAAGACACTCCAAAAAACAAGGTCAAACAATGTGAAATAATTCTCTTTTTTTCCTTTTTTAATAAGTTTTTATTGTGAAAATACCGTACAGAAGGGTTACAATCACATGAGCAAGGTAATGAGTACATTTCTTTTTTTTTTCTTTTTTTATTTATTTTTTATTTGTGAACATA
>NW_012267220.1:6467961-6483294 GCF_000151885.1 Dipodomys ordii | reverse complement strand
CTTTACAACTTTGGTTGGGGGGGAGGACTGGTTGGGGGAACGGGGGGGGGGAGGCTGGGAAGGGATGGGAAGGGGAAACAAAGGAGGAGGCTACAATGGTTGATAAGAAATGTACTCATTATCTTACCCATGTAATTGTAACCCCTCTGTATAGTATTTTCACAATAAAAAATAAATAAAAATTTAAAAAAAGAATGCTTGAAGCCCTGGGTTCGATTCATCAGTACACATAAAAATAAAAAAGCTGGAAGTGGTGCTGTGGCTGAAATGGTAGAGTGCTAGCTAGCCTTGAGTAAAAAGACGCTCAGAGAGAGTGTCCAAGACATGAGTTCAAGCCCCAGGAATGGCAAAAACAAAAACAAAACAAAACAAAAAAACTAAGAACTTAATTAGTAGTGAAATAAAGAATACAAAGATGATCTCTGTTTAGAAAATTTCATTTTCTTTTTGATTCTATGATTTTTGAGAGGGTCACAGGGTAAAGCCATGGAAGTGCACACCCTTCAGTACAGCCAAGAAGAAAGGGATGACCATCTTAAGGCAGATTTTTTATAGAATTGAAGAACTTGCATGGGAAAACCTGAAAATATGACTCCTGTGGGAGCCCTCTCCTTTATAACCAAGCTATGTATAGTCTCCACACACAATAAAATCCAAGAGTTAAGGGGGAAATAAAGCATACACCTTCCCTTGGAAAAGTTCCTTTAAAAAACTCTGTTGTCCTTCCCCAGAGTGTGGAGGTATTGCTTGTTTCCATAGTTTCTTCAAATCTCTCTTCAAGGGTTTCAGGAGAGCAGAACTCAGCAGGAGTCAGAACAAATTCTTTGAACTGTTTTTCTCTTTCATATTCACCTTACGCGGTGTTTAGATATCTCTCCTAAAGGTCTCTCCACATACTAATTGATGGGTCTCGTTTTTACTTCTTTTGAATATTTTTTATGAGATAGAGCCTCAGAATATCACTTACATAAAGTTGTTAAGTTACAGATAGAGGTGAAATTAAGTAGAAAGGTGAAGGCTGACAGATTTTCTGCTATTATTAAATAATATTGGAAGGAATACAAAAGGACCTATTATTGAAAAGAGGCATGAGCATCTTCCATTGCTATCTGCTATCCGAGAGCTTGTTCAATTCATTAGGGGAGCGGTTTCCTCTGGCTTAACAGGTGTAGTTCATTCTTCCCTTTCCTTCTTTCTAAATATGTTTATATACTCAAATCTTAAAAGTATTTTTAATATCTGATCCATTGCTACTGTATAATAGTTTTCAGAACAACAGCTATTTATGTATATTGTATATACTTCCAAATTCAATATTATGATAATATATACTTCAAAACAAAATCAAATTTACATGGCTCCAAAATTTAACATTGTCAGTAATTTACTCAATTTCTTATATCTACTATACCACCATCTACTATACTATCCAAATACTTTAGCTTCTCTATTTGTTTCTTCTGTGTTCTTATTTAATGCTATACAATAAATATCATTTGTTTTCTAACATTGGGGAAAATCTTATACCTGACACATAGGTAAGAGAAAAAAAATGTATCTTTCTTCTATCTCTGTCCTTTTCCGCTGATCATAAAATTTCTCTGCTATCTTCATAATGTTACATTAAAGTTTATGGCTACATTAATATTCAACATGCCTAACTTCACTACTAAATATTGCTAACTGCCAAATTTTCTTGTAAAGTATATTATTTTGCTTCTTACACAATATTTCTTTCTACATTATTTTTGTGTGTCACAGATGAAAAATAAATATTCCCTTAGAATTCTCATTGAGTTCTTCTGTTTTCTTCATTGCAGTGTTTGCACTGAGGAATTTAACGCATTCTGAGCTCCTGATCAAATACATTTACAAACCTGAAATTTTATCATAATAAACCTTGTCCTCTCATCTGGTTTTCTGTTTTGAATTTTTCATTGGGTTGTGTTGTTAAATTATAGTTTTAATCATGTCACACTCCAATTGTTGGAATCAACTTCTTCCTTCCACTCAAATTTTATACTCCATTTTTTTGTAGCATGAACCTTATTTCAGTTAGCTGAACATATCATGTTCCCATGCAATGTTTTATCTGCTTCACATATTGTACCTCTTCCTGGCCTCCTCTTCACATTCACTTTTATGTTTGATTTTACCTTTTAGGTTACAATTGGGTATAATACTTCAGCCTTGTTCCAGAAATTCATATACTGTATCATATCCTATCTTTTGTTTTATATTCCTCCATATTCTAATAATCTTTAGATAAAAGCTGTGAGAGACTTCGTTTTTCTTCCACCTCCTAGATAAATGCCTAGATTTTTGTATTGATTTTCTTATAATTAAGTAGTCTTTGAGTTAAGTGTTCTTTTAATTAATAAATAGTTAATTTAAACTATCTATTCATGCAAGCCCTACTTCATATGAAATTATTTCTTAAAATTGTGATCTACCATTATTTTCATTTAAAAGTTTTCACACATTTTTGAACATTGCTCCTATTTAATTTTGCCTTACATTAAAATGAGTTTTGGATACATACAGTTAAATAGTTAGAAAGAATTATTTCTGGCTTTGAACTTAGCATAAAATCTTGTATCTAACAATTTCACAATGAAGTATTTTTAAATAACAGGAAAAGATACGTAAGAAATTCTTTTCTTTGTCACCAAATAATATCATTTGAGAATCTAGTTGAGATCAATGTAAAGAGTTCTAAAGTAACTATCAGTGGCATTAGACAACTGTATCATAGAAGTGGGTGTAACTTAAAAGGTAACTAAGTAGTTATGTCCATCAAATCTATATTCTTTTAAAAATTCTGACCAAAATAATTTCATCTCAAACTCCACAGATAATGATAAGAAGCATAGTACTTGGGGGGGGGAAAAGATGCTGTAGAAAGCAAGTACAGGCAAATAAAATATCCTTGTTCAATAAGACATCTAGCAAGGAAAATTCTTGTTCCATCTGTGATGCAATTATTAAGAGTTGACAGAATTTAAAACTTCTAGAATGCTTGGCAAAGTATTTCTTAATCAGTAAGTAAAAATTTGAGAGCAAAAATCAACTCATTTTTAAAAGCACTATTTGAAAGTCTTAATGTAAAAAAGTTTACAAAAAATGATGAATGAAACTGACTCAAGTTTTATGTTCTAACCCTGGAATGTTCTAGTTATAAAGCATTAGGATTTCTCACTGAACTTTTCATCATTTCTTTTAATAACTCTTCTTCATCATAGAAAATAATGTATCCCTATGAATTCCCCAAGGTCTTGACAAACCTAAACTGGCAGTAGAAACAGAAGGTTCTGATAAGAGTTCATTATTCTTAAAGTTGACTAGACTATGATTTGAAAGTTCCCTTGACAAATGTTTTCTTTCCACTATAATGGGTTGAAAACCTAAGACTTTCAAGAGCCTTTACATCACACAGATACAGATAGTATACTGTGAATCTTCCAAGTGTAGGCTAATGGCCTGCCTCCTGGGGGCGGGGAGTGGTCTCATCCTAGCCAAGGTTATGTCATTGAACAATTTCCACCATGTTTTCCTTACTTTGTAAGTGGTATTCCCAATAGAGTTAGACAGGTGATAACAGTCATATGTCCTCAGTATACAGCTGCCCTGATAGCAAGGTGCCATCAGTTGGGGATTGTAGTTCCAGGCAGGGTTGGAGTAGCTGTTTATGTAAACATGGCTAATCATTTCAGAATGTGACTATGACAAGATGTTGGCAACTTATGTTTATGTGTGCTCACATGAAACATCATCCCAACTGAACAGGAAACAAAAGTGACACAAATATCTCAACAGAACGAGAAGCACTTTGCGAAGAGATCCATTTGTTCCTTATAATCTCAACTTAATAAAGGTAAAATATAAAGCCCACAAATACCTCCTCTCATTATATATGTTCAAGACAATACTCAAAGTATTAGCCAGAGCAATAAATAAGATATATATATATATATGTATGTATATATATATATATATATATATATATAACAGAAAAGGAGAATATAAAATTGTCTACTTTTGCTGATGGCATGATTTACTATATTAAAAAAAGGATTAACAAAAATACTGTCAGAACTAGTAAATAATTACACTGAAGTTGCCAAAAACATCAATTGATAAGGCTGGGAGTGTAATACACAAATTTGTAATCACAACTATTCAGGAGGTGAGATTAGGAAGATTTAGGTCCAAGACCAGCTGGAGCAAATTAGCACAAAACTCATCTGAAAACCAAACTTAAAATCACGGGAACAGGACTCTTGTAACAGAGCCCTTTCCTAGAATTCATGAATTCTCAGCACCATATACACAGAAAGAGAAAAGGAGAGAATGAAAGAGACAGCTCGTCAGTATACACAGTAATGATAAATGTTTACTACAAGCTATGTAGAAATTTTGGGGAAATGCATAACAAATTTACGAATATATCAGTTTGGATAAGAACTATTAAGGAAAAGAAATATGCTTTTATTCCAGCTTTCATATTTTCTTTACACTCTTGAATAGGACTTGGGTAGGTAGGTCTTTGGGGAAAAATCTAATATTTTTTCTTACAAATACATTTAAAAAATCTTTCACTTTCCCAGATGTACATATGAAAATCTGTTTAATCCAATTAAAGTTGTAATCCATGAAAGTCTAATTCTATTGTCTTATTTAATAGTTTTCCTCTACCATAAAGTTAATAAATAAAATAGAATTGAGCAATAAACTCTTTAACAATGTATATGAAAAGATGTGTCAACTTTACAACAATAAAGTTGTCATTACTTTTATTTAACAGATACACTATATACTAGAATTTCATTTTATTTGCTTGTTAGTATTTTTATCATAAAGCAGTTTAAGTAATGAGCAAAGAAAATATATCAGAGAGATACACTAATTAGAAGGCAGAAAACTTTTTCCCCAAATATTCTTTGTTTTGTAAACATTTCCCACTATGCTTATATACACTTTGGACCTGATCTTCTTTTAACATCCTCATACCCTTTGAGATACTAAGTAAAGTTTGGTGTTTCTTTTTTTTTGGGGGGGGGGGTCCATTCATGGTGCCTGAACTCTGGGTCTGGGCACTGTCCCTCAGCTTTTCAGCTCAAGGCTAGCGTTCTACCACTTGAGCCACAATGCCACTTGTGGCTTTTTTCTTTTTGCTTATGTGGTGCTGAGGAATTGAACCCAGGGCCTCAGGCATGCAAGGCAAGCACTCTACCACTGAGCCACCTTCCCAGCCCAGAGTTTGGTATTTCTTATACATTGCACTAGCGCCCACTATACATTCTTAAGCCAGAAACACACACAAAATTAAGGAATGTTCCACTACTCTCTTAATAGAATACAAGCAAAAATGTTAAAAATCATAATTTGCCACACAATGGGATACTGAAAGTCTAACAAAGAATCCTCTCAAAACTTAGAATGCATTTCCAAAAGCTATAATTGTAAAAGCAGCATGACATGTTGGAAAATTTTTAAATATTTATATTTTAATTTACATCATATACAACTTGGTTCTAAAGTCGTAAAACACAGACTTCCTGATTGGTCTGACCATTGATTCGCTCTCTCTGGGTGACACAACTGTTTAAGGCAGATAAACTGTTGTTCAGTTTACACTTCACACTTCATCCTGCATCAATTCACACATTGCAATAATGCACACTTCCTAACAGCATCCTTTTGACAAGAAACAAAAGTTATTCTCAAAACACATTTGAGGAGTTGGAGTTTTGCAGGCATTCCATTAATTCAGCCTGTGAGAGAACCAGGCCCTGAGAGAAAAGCCTACATCCCAGGAATTAAACCAACACTGCATCTGAAAGGGCAAAATTCAGTTCAGGTATCAGTGTTAGCTGAAGTTGTGTACATTTGTCACCATCAACTTAGCTATAAATCTCCAGAAAAGATTCAACTCTTGTCCACACACAGTGGACCTGTTTGAACATCTACTGTGTACCAGAATTAAGGCCAATATGAAAAGAAACTATTCTATATTCTAGCAGCACTCTGGAAATAAAACCAAACTTTGAATGTCATTTATAGGGACCTCACAATCATGAGATACTTAGCAATAAGTTAAAGCAGCATATCAAAGAAACCTTTTGAACACCTGCAAGCAGAAAAGGGCAAAAAGCATTAAATAAGATTTTTTAAAATACAGCTATACCTTTGGTATATTGACATAAAATGTTTTAAAGACATTTATTTTTCTCAGATTGCTCTATAATTTAATGCAATCCTATTTCCATCAGAAATTTCTGTGCAGACTGACAAGGCAATTCTACAATTCATATGGAAATCCAAATGATCCAGTGCCACTGGTATAATTTTGAGAATAAAAGACAAATATTGAGCACTTAAATTGACTGGTTAAAATATTTAAAGATACAATATTCAAGCATGGGTATTATTGATTTTAGGTAGTTATATGCACCAAAAGAATAGAGCTCAGATATAAATACATACCCCCAAACACATATATGTGGTCAAACATATACTCAACCAAATCCAGGGAATTTATAAAGGGAAAAAAGTTGTTTCAATAAATAGTTCCACCCACCATGCCTCACTATGCAGCTAGGATAGTCCATTGTTTCTCAAGGAAAGACTACAGTTATGCAAGCTTTTGTAGTAATGCCACAAAAATGATTCTTCCCTTCATTGATAGGAACTGGAAAGCGTCATTGACTGGTATAGATATTACAACTGAATTTCCACATCATGCAGCTATATGAATTTGTCTTTAATGTGTACCTTGTGAGGAAGTTCTTTGGCGCTATCCAATTATTGTCTTACATTTTTTGTAAGTGGATTATTACTATGATGGTGTTTGCTCATTATTTAGACTTTTTGTTTTGTTTTGAAATTCTGACATTTTCTCCTGTATACTTTCCAAATGTCCCGCCATTTCTGAGCACATTCTTACATCCTGGTTTGATGTATGCTCCAGATCCAACTTGTACCTCCCCAACTGACACACCACTGGAATTCAGCATGTCTTCAAAGAGTTGGCATCTTAGCACAACAAAGATAGTCACAGACCTCCATCTGAGTCCTAAATTTGCTTCTGAGATGTTACTGAATCTAATCTTAGCAGATACAGCTAAGAAATATGTGAATGCATAATAACATACACACATACATTGATTTTATCTATTTGTCTATCCAACATTTTACATATAGCAGTTGAATTCATACCAATATTTTTATCTTAATTTCTAACACAAGTTTCTACCTCTGTCTACTTATTTGATGTGTTTTTCTGAGGGGGAGAACTTAGAGCTCCCATTATTCACAACATACTTCTTGATGTTCTAGTTGTTTTATTCAACTCATTTCATTTGGATTTTCTGAAATGTGTGATTAGCACTTATTAGTTCAACCTATCTATTGCCTGTTCATTTCAAAAATAGTTTTTCAGCTGCTCTACTGTCCCACCCCATAGGGACTTTATCCCTTCCTATCAGAGAGAGGGCAGGTTTTAGTAGCCTGAGGAAGAAGTAAAAATATGGATGCAAAATAGGAACGTATCCAGGCATAATGGCCACAATTTTACACTGGTAGTCTTCATGCATAAGCATTTTCAACCTCATGTCATCTTTGGTTGGCTTAACAGAGCACTGGATTTTATTTCTAATAATTGTGTTGAGTTTTGTACTTATTTTTAGCGTTTGTTCAATTTCCACTTCCATTACTGTGACCTCAAAAATTTAATAAGACATAGAAGGAGGACTGGAGGAGCCTGAAAGACAAAAGTTTTGTAAACTTGCACAATGCCTGCGACACAAGCTTGCACTGATTCCTGGATGATAAGTGAAGTATTTAGGTTTCTCTGAAGAATTAGATCCAGCAGAGAGAGTGGGCAATTTAAGGAACTGGCATGTGATTATAGAAGCAGACAAGTACAACATTTGCAGAATGCACCCACAGAAGAGCAAAGGAAGAGTTTATGATGGAGAGCAAGTCCAAAGGCATATCCTGGTAGAACTGCTTCTTGCTCCGGAGGTCAGTTTTTGTTCTATTAAGGCCTTTAGATGATTGGGTGCAGCCCACTATGGGAGGCAATCTACTTTTCTCAATATCCACTACTTTGAAAATTAAGAAAATATTAATTGGTTATTAAAATATCCAATATATATTGACCGTACGGTAATCAAAGTCGTTTGTCATCTCGGATTGAACCACATAGTGACACAACAGGAAATTTGGAAATGAGTAAATCTGAGAAGATCTTTTACATGGATGTTTCAAGAGAATACTAAAGTAGCTATAGCCATAGAAAGACTTTCAAACTGGCAACTTTGTAGAGAACATTTTAAAGAATCTTTGGGACAGGATGAACTCTTTCAGAACAGCATACAATATGGCAAAATAGGTTAACATGTAGCAAGTTTGCTAAATCAGAGCTCTTAAAATGCCAGTACCAGTCATTTATCTTCATTTATCTTTTTTTTTCTTTCAGAAAAAATAATGTGAGTTTTCCTTTATTATAGATTCAGCACCTAACCGATACTTTATCATCACTGTTTTCCAATTAGCACGATTTCACATTTCAAAGGAGTCATGTGAAAACTTCACTGACTGTATTAATGGCTCCTTACCCCTGGAATGATCTGGCCTCAGAGAAGAGGCCACAGAAGGCCCACATATGGTGCCATCTGACCCATCAGGCCTGTCCTCGTCTGTAGCTACTTTGTTTTGGGTGGACGTCTGATTCTAATCTCCTTATTACCAAATTAAATAGTGACCACATAGCATGTGCAAATAGCGCCTAACTAGAAGATTGTACAGAATTTATCTGTTGTCAGTTCCTCTTCATTCTCACCAACCCCCCTTCTCTGCTCTCCATGCTATTCACAAGAGAAACTCAATTTCATATTCCCAGTTTATTTTACTCCTGAAAGTTGGTGGGCAGAGTTTGCTGGTGAAAGATAGTCCCATGAGACAGGAAGGCAGCAGACTGTCCTTTGGAAGAACAGTCCTTTGAAGGTGATTATCCTTGGAAACAGGTACACACGCAGATGGGAGGGCAGATGGGGGCAGCTGTTGGGGGAGCTTTCCAGATTGTTCTTGAGAACTCCCTGTATTCAGGCTTGGAATGAACTACTGAGGGGGCAGGTTCCATCTTTTCTGCTCATCAGCTCCTGTAACGGTTGAGTACAGCTCTCTTCTCCTATATTACACTTCTTAAAATTAATAGTTTCAGCTGTGATGAATTTCTCCCATGGTTCTTTCTGTGTACTTCTATTAGCGATGTCTTTGCCAAATATGAAGAGGGATGAGAGGATGGTAATCCATTTGTCCTTCCAGAAAGATCCCAAGTCCTCTAAGCCTTTGGACATGATCTTAAACACGTTGCTAATGATCTCTCATCCCTCAAGGTGATTGCAGCCACAGTAATGTGACACAGTCAGCAAGAGAAGAGAAAGGCTCTTCAGAACCCCAGCCAAACTGGGCTTTCAGCCTCCAAACATAAAGAATGAGCTTGACAAACTTATTTTCTGAGTAAAGTAAAAATGATATCAGAATAACAACGCTCTACTCATTTCCCTGACAACTTTAGCCTTACTACTAGTTGTTGTGAAAAGGAACGATTTTTCACTCTTACAAAGCTTTGTGGCAACAAGTACTGAATTGTCCCAGGAGAAATGTCTTCATTGGCAACCAGCGCCTTTTTCATCAGCTAAAAATATTTGCTTCTCCCGTGTGACTAGAACAGTGATTCTCATCATGAGGTTACTTCTTTCCCCAGAGGGCACTTGGCAATGTTTAAAGACAGTTTGGATGGTGAAGCTTTGGCATGCAGCAGTAGGGGACAGAGATAAGGTGAGCTCATGTGGAACAAAGGACAGCCCTCCACCCCACGGAGCCATCCCGCACGCTGTCAGTACTGCTGAGGTTCACATCAACAGCCTTGCTAGATGCGGTGGATTTCATTATTGTTAATTCAACAGCAATTAAACCGGAGCCCCGAGAAGTTAATTTATGATCTACGGTCCCACAACTAGGCAGAAAAGTAGTCAGACTCTGGTTTTTACCATATGGATGAATATACACCTGCTATGAAGGAAAGTTGCTTTTACCAGCTGCTCAGTGAGAAAGCTTTGAAAATGCCAGACTTCACATCATCTTAAAGTGCACAGGAAATAAGACCACTAGCTGCAATGCTTGAAAACCACACGTAGTCTCACCCACAGAAGTGCTTCCTTGCCAGTGCTAGAGATTAATTTTCTTTACCAGACTCGTATTTCTGATCAGCATTATGGGGTATGTAGTATGAAAATGTTTTCTTTAAGTAAATCATTGTATGTTCAGTACAACTTCTCTTTGGAAAGAAAATGCTGTTTTCAGACATAGGTATTTACAAATGAGCTGTGGTCATTATGTTATACATAGCTAAATGGAAAATGAATTAACTATGTTACAATTATAGTGATAGAATACATGTAAAGAGACCTTGGTCTGAGCTGAATTATATAACCTTAGATGTTTTCATGAGATATTATAAAATAAAATGTGGTAAACATGTTTCAAGCAAGGACTTGTTTGCCTGTTTTCTTTTTGATGGTAATTGGCTTTGAACTTGGGTCCTCCTACCTGCTAAGCTGGGGATCTTATCACTTGAGGCACACCTCTAGTTTTGCTTTTCTGCTGGTTATTTCCAAAATGGAGTGTAGCAAAATTTTTGCTTGGGTTGACAAAACATGAATCTCCCAGATTTCTGCCTGCTAAATAGCTAGGGATTCTAAGTATGAGACACCAATGTTTGGCTCTATAAAAATCCTTTTTACATGCACTAGATCTGAGCAAATATGTAAATAAATCATCAAAAATTAAAGCCAGATTTTTCATTACCATAAAGAAGCTACAGAAGAGCAAAAGAAAAAAATACTATCAAATTTAGTCTGCTGAATAAAGAGAAATATATCACAGTGAAGTTATATCTGTTTTAAAAGTTAGAGAAATAGCTACAGTTCATGTATATATCAAGCAGTATCTGTCTATCAAGTAGTATCAAGCAGTTATCTGTCTATCCTCTTTCTGTCCTTAGAAAGCAGCTAACTCACTTGTACTGAATACACATACCACTTTGGCTTCTCAAAAACCTAACTTCTTTTTATTTTTAATTTTATTGTCAAGGTGATGTACAGAGGGGTTATGGTTACATAAGTAAGGTAGTGAGTACATTTCTTGTCAAACCTGTTATGCCCTCCCTCATTTTTCTCTAGTTCATGAGAAGCTAGAACAGCTAAAATTGAAATCTCCTCTATGAAGGTGCAGGTAGGTGCATGATCATTGTCCATGGCTAGTCCCATACAAAAGGCTAGAGTTCATCTGAAAATTGACAAAAACAACAAAAGAGTGATAGGACTTGTCTCAAGTAGTTGAGTGCCTGTCTAAAAGTACAAGGCCCTGCGTTTAAATCTCAGTGCCACCAGAAAAGATAAGATGAGATTTTTTAAATAGTAAAGGGTTTAATACTAATCACAGGTAGAACAACAAAAAGAATATTCTTATTCTGAAAAATAGGTGAATTCATTTGAATATAATTATAAATAAATTGTAAAGGCAAAGATGATCACTTGCTGTGTCAAACATTAATAAGTATAGAAGTAATGAGATGTATAAACACTTGATTAGAGTGATAATTTAAAAATAAAAATAAAGATCAGGGCTGGGAAGTTGGCTCAGTGGTAGAGTGCTTGTCTCTCATGCATGAAGTCCTGGGTTCAATTCCTCAGCACCACATAGGCAAAAACAAAAACAAAAAATAAAGATCAAAGAGCTTCTGTTAAAACTAGTTAGCAAGTTTTTAAAAATAGAATATTCCCTTCTCTCATCCTATGACTTCTATCTACAAAGAATAATATAAGCCCTATTTCATAAACAATACAATAAGCCCAATTTCTGTGATTTTCCTGATTGAGAGCATTAAGAGAGATAAGGTTGCATAATGTAAATAAATATGAACTGAAGAGCAAAAATTTATATTTACATAATCTTTCTCTGCAATCCACCCAATGATAGTATGGTTATATTCTGCATTTATTAATCTTTTAAATGGAAATTTTTAAACTTAAGTGGAATTTAGCATTTAACTATAAATAGCATGTTTTAGTTTGATTTATACTAGATAACTTCAACAATTTTGCTTGAATACCTGACACAAGAAGAAGCAAACTATAAGATACATTCATGACATTATATCAACATAAAGAATAGAAAATTAAGACAGGTTTTAAACAAAATTTAATTCAATGAAGATCATCTTGTCAAAAACATTCTTCTGAATGGAAACCAAGAGGAAAAAGAAAAAAATCAATATAGTCTGATAAATGAATCGTTCCAAGAATTCAGTCGCCCATACATGCTATCAAACGTCTGCAATAGTAATTTTATTAAAAAGATTCTTTAATTCAGAGTCTAACATATAAGCCATCCACACTCACACACATGTACAGAATAGATCATGTTTAAAATGAAGAACCCAAAATAAGTACAATTATGGAAGCAAATTGTAGCATCATCCTAGAAGTGATATCTAAATTTTCAAGAAGTCAAAGCAAAATAAATGAAACTGTGAGCATGGATAAAGAATGCTGAGATATTGATTTTTCTAGCTATCTGGACACTTGAACAAAAGTTTCCAAGCAATGAGTGGATGAGTGGATGAAGGAATGAATGAATGAGTGAATGAATGAATGAAGTACATTTGGGAAAACACACTCATCTATACAAAATCAAGCCAAATTACTTTCAGGAGAGTAAGAATTGGAAATAAGGAAGTTTAAAAATACATACAGACCACATTGCAATTGACATACAAGAGGATATGTGTTATTGCATTATTTGTGTGAAAGCAACTATCAAATTCCTTAAGGATGGTAGGGCTATGAGGGCTGGCTACCAGCTGTGAGAGACAGGCCATTCTGAAATATTCATTCTTATAGGGCAGTAATTCTCTCTAACAATCAAGAATTTTTGAAATGTCCAATTCACAGGAGATGAAATAGTCAATTCATGGAATATATGCTGTTGTATGATTTTAGGATCTGAACTTCCATCTTATTTTAGTGTCATGCAAAC
Source organism: Dipodomys ordii (assembly GCF_000151885.1). Classification (NCBI taxonomy): domain Eukaryota; kingdom Metazoa; phylum Chordata; class Mammalia; order Rodentia; family Heteromyidae; genus Dipodomys; species Dipodomys ordii. The sequence continues at coordinate 6,470,187 of NW_012267220.1, read as the reverse complement.
TGGGTTTTATTTCCAAGGTGAGTGTATGATCATCATCTTTGAATTCCCTCTTGGCCATGTGAAAACAGTGCTTGCTCAGGAATTACTTTCTTCCTAAGAGTTGAAGTTCTCATAGCTTGTAAAGGACTTGTGAACTTCTAAGGGAATATTTTTCCTTGTTTCAGATTTAAGGCTCTTTCAGATGCAAGATTTCCTCTGCTCAAGAGCGTGAGTCATGGAGAATCTTGCCAATCCTATCACTATATATATATATTTCTGCAGGGAGAAACAAACTCTGTCAATCAGTGTGCTAAAAATTAACTGCTGGCCAGGGAGGACCAATATCCACTATTCAAGGTCACCTAGCTTTTTGTCGTTTCTGTGTGAATAAAGCATTGTGCCTATTGCCTTTGGCTTGTGGATTCCAATTGTAAGATCAAATGTGCAGATGTATTTGAATACCTACCTAAATAAGCTGACTGTACCAACTTACTCAACATGTCTTCCTATATTCTCCATTCTAATCAGAAGTTGTTAGATAGGCCATGGGACTAAATTTATGTAAAAATGTCAATGTACATATTATTAGTCAGAACACAGTCCTGAGCTAGACATCTTAAAATCTTTAAAATGGATTCATTTTTTTTCTAGACAGTTATGTGTTGAACTAAGTATCAAGTTTTGTTATTAGGTAGAAAGGAAATTGAAAGCAAAGTTCTTCTCTTCTCCTACTTTCTAGGCCCCATGACCAGAATCTTGATTGTTTAAGCTTCTCAAACTTGATTACTCTCTTTATTTTAGCAAAGTCCCCAAGCTATTGTGATTTCTTAGCTCAGAATTATATTTTGGAAAACAAAGTGTGGAAGAAACCTGTTAAAATAATATGATTCACCTCATTTTTTGTTGTTTTGTCAAGGTTTGTAGCCCTATACTGTCTGTTGTTCAATGCTTGAAAACGAACACTTCAAAGTTTGCTTGTTGTATTATTTCTCCAGTTTTTGAGGCCAAAAGACAGGCATTTATATTATTAGCCCATGATATAGCAGTCTCTTTCTCTTCTAAAAATAATCAATTATAAGAGAGAAATAGGTTCCGTTGACTGTAGCATTAAGATAAAAATAACTAACTAGATTAGTTAATAATATCCTAAGATAGAAGAGAATGACAAAGTAACGATGATTATTATTTACTTAGGACTTAATGTGTGTGAGGTCAGTTAATAGTATATATAATAACAAAGCACATATGGATTTTCATTGAGGGAAAATGAGGTAAGTAGACTTAAATAAATCCAGGGCACCATCAAATGGCTATGATGAATCTGTTCTACGTCCTGTCAGTAATTAGTATCTAATCCTTCTAATTTTCATGGTTTTCCCAAGCCAATTCCTCTGGCATCAGCAGTCTCCTTCTCAATATAAAATGCATAGTGCCTTGCTGTAATAAATAGATTTCCATATTACTACATAATACCAAGTTTATTAGCAGATCTGGATTTGAAGGTACACATTGGATTAATCAAATTCCACAAGCTCATGAGGGTGTCTGTCATTTCTCTGAGCTTCTCGTAAGACATAAAGAAGCTGAATAAGCTGCAAATGAATGCAGAGAATTTTATTGAGAAGGCCTAACACGGAGAAGCAAAGAAAGGTATCAATAGCAGAGACTGGTAGATACTTAAAAATGTCTGCAATATTATGGTGCTGGTCGATTATGCCTGTAACCTTAGCTATTAAGGAGATCTAAGATCTAAAAATTGCGGGTCAAAATCAGCCTGGGCAGGATAGCACATGTACATGAGACTTATTTCCAATTAACCACCAAAAAGGTAGAGCTATAACTCAAGTAGTAGGGTGTTAAGCAAAACAAAAACAAACACAAAACAAAAAACTCAGGCACCCAGACCCTGAATTCAAGTCCCAGGACTGATGCATGCATTTGCACACACACACACACACACACACACACACACACACACACACACATACACACAAAGCCTATAATATGTACCCATATAAAAACAGTAAAACTTCATTCTGAACTCATGAAAAGAATAGACTTTTCTGAATATTGATGCAAAACTTCTCAACAAAATTTTGGCCAATCGCCTTCAACAATTCATCCAAAAAATCATACACCACGATCAAACAGGATTCATATCAGGGATGCAAAGCTGGTTCAATATACGCAAATCAATTAATATTATTCATCACATCAACAGGAGCAAGAATAAGAACCACATGGTTA
>NW_012267220.1:6386394-6465986 GCF_000151885.1 Dipodomys ordii | reverse complement strand
TTGTTGCTTTGTATGTCCCTCCCCCACAGTATAACCCCTGCTTTCACTATATTTGATGTCAGTATAATTTGAGGAGGAGATGGGGAAAAACCAGTTGTTTAAAGATACAGGTGGACCCATTGCAACAATGAGAAGTACAAGTTGTCAAAAGGAGCTTTACAAGGTCATTGCGGGGAGTGGGGGGAAGGGGAGGAAGGAGAAGGATTGGGATTTGGGGGAGGGGGGAGGCTGGGAAGGGATGTGAAGGGTAAACAAAAGGAGGAGGCTGCAATGCTTGGTAAGAAATGTATGCATTATCCTGCCCATGTAATTGTAACCCCTCTGTACAGTATCTTCACAAATAAAATAAAATAAATAGCAAGAAAGAAAAAAAAAGAATAGACTTTTCAAGAAAAAGTGGAATTTTGTATCATAAAATTTTTTCAACTTAAATTCTAACAGCTAAATTTATGTTATAAAAAGTCTCAAAAAAGCCAACCAGTAAATGGATTGCATAAACTTATCACATCCTTCAGAAGTTATATTAAAGTTAAAGAAATTTTGTGAAATTCATTTCATTCCTATGCATTATTGATCTTATGGATCACTTGGGGCAATCTATTAAAAATCACTTTACTTTCAAAATAAAAAGTAAGACATTATTGCAGACATGATAATAGCCCTCAAAAAATGACCACATCATTATCCCTAGTTCATTCTCTCACCTTTCATGATGATAAAGATTACACAGGTGTGAGAATATCAAGGTAGGAAGGTTATCCTGGCCCATGGGATGGTCATTTAAAATGTGAAGAATGAAGACAAAATATAATAAGCACATATAAAGCATGAGGAAATACTTACCTCACTGCTGACTTTGAAGACAGAAGGAAGCCATGAGTCAATGGGTTGTGTGAACTTGATGAAATTGGAAAATATTTTAAAAGTATATTGTTTCCAAGTCATCAGGAAGGAATACAATATTTTTATCTGAAGTCAAGTGTGAGCCTTGTTGGAGTTCTGAACTATAGATGTACATGACAGTAATTTTGTGGGGTTGTTTTAGTTACCAAATTTGTTAATTATTTGTTATAGTGATTATACAGTAAAAGAAAGAGAAATCACCATAGCCAAGGAAGATAAGAGATGTAGCCCATCAATGTAATCAATTTATTAACATACCTGGTAGAAGCTATTGCTCCCATGAAATGTAAGTTTTTGTTACCCCTCTTCACGATTATAAAATAGTATATTAATCAGTACCAACCAAACAACAATCAACTACAAAACCTCAGGAGCTTGCTGCAGGAAGTTATGTTGCTCACACTGTATGTAAGCCATAGGTGAGGTATGACTCTAAGCCATTCAGAAATTCTGGATATTCTTATGCATGGAACTAAGGACAAGACAGGCATATGGATTCTGCCTATTTCTTTGACCAGAGATGAAATCCTATACAGAAAAATTATAAAGTGATTCTGAAGACATGTACTTGGTTGTGATATTCACAGAACCCAAACCAATTCAACTTATCAAGTATGTCATATAATACTGCCATGTAAAGTTTGCTTTTCTTCCAATTTTAATTGAATATGGTAGATAAAGACTTATCAAGTGCTCCTCAGTCATAAATATCAAGATGTCAGAAGTTCAGGAGAACAGCAAGAGATTAATATCTTGTTACTGAAACAATTGAAGCACACAAGATTTTTACTAACTCTATAAAATGCCTTCTAGCCAAAATTTAGGGACATAGATATATGTGTTGTATATATATATATATATATATATATATATATATATATGATAAATATAAGGTATCAGACTACTTATTATAGTTATATAATATTGTTCTTTCAATTTTATTAGCTGTATATAAGAATCATAACAGGTCAGGGAAAGCTGACCCAACCTTCAAAACCTTCCCCTCCTTAGTATATATAGGTAAACAACTATATAACTTCTATCATTCTATAGTATATAGAATGCATGATTTATTCTTTTGTGATAGAAGTTATTTGATGAAAGGCCATTCTCTGCTCCAGAGAAGTTAAAGTCCAGTGAAATTAGGAGAAGTTAGGTTACTTCATCTGGACAATGCAATGATAATCAATATGCCTAGCATAAAGTGTGAACTTTCCTAGAAATATGTGGACTGGAAGAAGCAGATACTCTCTTCAATTATGAGAAATACATCAGTGTCCTTCATAGACTCTGTAAATAAGCCAAAAGCTCAAAAATTACTCTGCTTTATAGATTGTGTATAAATCAAATTCTTTAAAAATCTTATTGACAAATGCCATAAAGATTTTAAGAAAGACCTTAAAGAATTATTATATTAGTTATAAAGTCTCACAAATTAGCGATCCCCCAATTGAATATTTCACATTAAAAGTTTCTGCAATTTCTGGGTTGATTCCATATCTTGGCTGTGGTAAGTAATGCTAAAATGAATATGGTTGTGCTGGTAGCTTTAGTGTTGCCTTGTTTGTGGTTTATTGGATTAAAAACCCAGGAGTGGAATTGCTTGATTCTCTGTTTAGTCTTTTGAGGAACCTTCATACTACTTTCCAGAGTGGTTGAATAAGTTTACATTCCCACCAACAGTGTAGTAATATTCCCTTTGAGCCATATCACCTCCAACATCTATTATTGTTAGTTTTCTTGATAATGGCCATTCTATTTGGGGTGAAGTGAAATATCAATGCTATTTTTATCTGCATTTCTTTTATGGACAGAGATGTTGAACATTTCTTCTGGTCGCTATTGGCTATTCTTATTTCTTCTTCTAAGAAGTCTCTCTTTTAAGTCTTTCACCCATTTATTAATTGGGATTTTGTTTCTTTGAGGGTTTATATTGGGGGGTAATTTTTTTAGCTCTAGGTACATTTTAGGTATGAAGCCCTTGTCTGATGCATAGCTAGTAAAATTCTGTGGTCTTTCTATTTATCTTGCTAGCTATGTCCCTTGCCATTCAGAAACTCTTCAGTTTAATGTAATTCCATTATTGAATCAACAAAGATGCCCCTCAGCAGATGAATGTATCAAGAAAATGTGGAATTCTATGTTTCCATTGCAAAGTATAATAATGTACCATTAGTAAGGAAATGAAAAAACTTGGAAAAATTATAATAAGGGAAGGCAGACACAAAGAAACATAGGTTGCAGGGTTTCCCTCATTTATTGTAACTAGAAAGTACCTATAAATCTACAAGTAGACACACTGGATAGTAAAAGAAAGAAATATATATAAATATATAAATTATACAAGATTCTAGACATTCACATGGTGAGACCAAAGGAAGTTTTTCTTAAGAAATGATTACAAAGGTTTAATAGCTATGGATATATGATCAAATAAATGATGTTTACCAAAATGAACTCCAAGAAATGGAAATGAGAGTTTTTATATGAGGAAAAATGTGATGCTGTTCAAAAAGAAATGTACTGCCCTATTTGTTAGGAAAGGGAGTGCTTGGAAAAAATTATATTAAGTGAAGTAAGCCAAACCCAAAGATACATAGGTCCCATGGTTTCCCTTATTTGTAATAATTAGTATACATCTAAGATAATCTTAGCAAATGAGCAGAATAGCTCAATAGCTATGCATATATGACCATATAAGATGATGCTAAGTGAAATGAACTCCAAGACATGGACACAAGAGGTTTTTCTTTGTTGTTGTTATATTAAATGTACTACATGATTTATTTTTTCTTCTGTGTTTTCCCCCCTATGGTTTATGCCCTGTTGTTACTACATTCAATTTTGGTACTCTAGGAATTTTATATATGTTTATCTGAACTAGGGAAGGGAAGGGAAATAACAAATGGTGACACAAAGGACAAAGGGGGAACCAATGCAACAGCGATACTCACAGACAATATGTTGGAAATGATCTGTAAAGTTTTTTGGGGGGTGACTATTGGGGGAGGGAAAAGTGGAGAAAAATGAGGGAAATGGTAACAAGTTAGACAAGAAATGTAATCACTACCTTACTTATGTCACTGTCATCCCTCTGTACATCACCTTGACAATAAAATTTTTAAAAACGAAATGTACTCAATACCTGACTTATGTAACTGTAACCCCTCTTTACATCACCTTTATAATAACAATTTTTAAAAGTTTTTGCAGTTTCATGACTAAAGACCAATGTTTGGGTGAAACATTGTTACTGAACACTAAATCATATTTTACTTTCTTGGTATATTTTATTCCAATATTGCCAGAGAGAAAAGGAGAGACAATGGTTAATGGATCAGTTAGGGAAATGAACCCTAAGATATGTATTCAAATTTTTTTTTCTTTCATGCGATTGTTTCTAACACATTTATAAGATTATTTCTTTGTTGTTTTGTATGTCCTTCCCCCACAGTATAACCCCTGTTTTCACTGTATTTGATGTCGGTATAATTTGTGGAGGGGAAGGGGACAAACAAATCGTTTAAATAGGGATCCAGGTGGACCCATTGCAACAATGAGATATACAAGTCGTTATGTCGAAAACGAGCTTTACAACTTTGGTGGCGGAGGGGGGGGGAAGGATTGGGTGGTGGGGCAGGGGGAGGATGGGAAGGGATGGGAAGGGGAATCAAAGGAGGAGGCTACAATGCTTGATAAAAAATTAAAAAAGAACTCTATCAGTAGCTTCAGAATACATTGAACAATAATTTGGACCAGCAGTTATTTTTCTTAGGCTACTCATTATGTGTGAAGCAAATCTATGAAAATTGAGATTTGTAATAAGAATATCTGTCAATTCAAGCAATCTAGATATTTTTCCTCATCAAAACATGCATCCCCTTGTTGAATATAAACAGTAAAATACTTTTACATTGGAGATGCATTGATTGTCAAGTATCTTCTGAATACTCAATATGTTGATTCTGAGTAGGAGACAGGAGACAAAATACAGCACACCCTTGATGACTCCATGTCAAGTTATTATGATAAAATGAAGGATGTTTTGGTATAGGATCTCTATCATCTTTGAGACCATAAATCAAGGTAATAGGTGGCCTGGCTGTGATAGAAAGCATGTTGAGGCTGCCTGCCCCATCTGCCACAGATGAATCATTTGATAAAGTCAAATGTGGATACTCATAGAATAAATCTGAATGCAACCTGGACAGCTTCAAATGTGTTTAGCCTGTGTGTGGTTGTGGCATCTGACCATATAAATAGCTCCCTTTATTCACATGTAATCTTCAGGAGAATGGGAGGGCATAGAACTCAAAGGAAAAGTGATGGAATGTGCAGCAGTGCCTGGCACTGGTAGCTCATGCCTATAATCCTAGCTACCCAGTAGGCTGAGATCTGAGGATTGAAGTTCAAAGCCAGCCCAGGAAGGGAAAGTCCATAAGTCTCTTATCTCCAGTAAACCACCAGAAAGCCAGAAGTGGCACTGTGGCTCAACTGGTAGGGTGCTATGCTTGAGCTGAAGAGCTGAGGGACAGTGCCCTGACCAAGAATGCAGTGGTGGAGTTCCCTGGACATTGATGAAAGTGAAATGCACAGCTTGTGGGTAGAGACTGGAAGAGAATGAGGGAATAGAAGACACTGTAAGAAAGGAAATGTACTCATTACCTGGCTCATGGAATTGTAATTGTTCCGTACATCACCTTTATAACAACAATAAACTTAGCTAATTTTAAAAATTAGTAAAATAGTTTTTATGGGGAGCCTTAGGGTAGACTCCAATGAAGCTGTTTTTAGAAGTAGAATAAACTCTTTGGAAAGGATTCTGGGCACTCCATATGGAGCGTTCAGAACATTTTCCCAAGTGTTTAGTAGAAATATTAGGACTTGGATTATACTAAATAATCTGGAAACATACTTCTAAAAATCCTCTTTGTAGGAGGGAAAGTTTTCTTCCTCTGATTGACTGGGGTGATCAATAATAACTGTGTTCATACAAGCTACAAATTCTGAGAATTGAGCCAAGAACAATTAGCAGTTATTTAAATCACAATGAAATTTCATATTTAGTAAGATGTGCAGCCAGATCTTAGAGAACCAAGTCAAAGGCATCTATGGGAGAAATTCTGGTGCGCTTAAAGTATGGTACATCATGCTACATATTATATATTTCATTCCTTCCTAATAATACAAGTACCTCAAATTGCAAGAATTTCCATCTTCTTTTCCTTGTTAAGTTGAATTTGTTATCAATATCATATGGTACAAGAGGATGGAACTGAAATAGACCCAGTGAGTTTAATCCTATGACCAATGGACATACAGTGTCAGGTGATACAATACTCAGACCTGGTGCTCATAAAAGTATCCAGACTATCTGGACTTTAGTGAGGTCCACAAACAAGATAGAATATAACATGGGCTGAAAACTTGACTCGTCAAGCCAATCCTAACATGAAAAAAAATTACTTTGGTTGGAAAATATAGAATCTATGGATGCAATTTTAACTGAGATTTGATATGGAAACATTGGTTTAATCACTGTCACAAACCCACTAACAATGAGTTTTAAGTACTTTCACTTGAAAATATTGTTCATGATTCCCCAGGATAGAAAATATTTTGGAGCTTAATATAAACTCTTGTGATAAAACCTATTGAAAACAATTCAAATGAATGTAGTCTTCAGAATATTACACAATCAACTGCCACCAGCACATATAAAAGGCTCACACATCTAGCCAAGACAGGATAAAGAATAACACAGCTGATAAAGTATAATACATTGATATTAGCATATCAATGAAGGATTAAAATAACAAAGCAAATGTTGGCGGAAATTTTATACTGCCCTGTAGAAAATGATTCCTGATGATCAATAAAGTGATATTATTCCACTTATTTATAGCCATAGAAGAAAAATTTGTCCATGAGAAAAGCAAAGAAAGGATATCGGTGCAGCCTAACTAAATAACAGCATCATAAACAAACCTGATGGTTTGTAAAGCCAGAATATTTATTTAGAGGATGGTCCTTATTTATTGGTGGTTCTAATCTCAGTACTTCTGATTAAAGAGTTTGGAGAAGAAATAAGCACAGAATCTATTTCATGGAAAATACTGTAAATGCATCAGTGCTGAATATATTATACATAAGCCAATCATTCTCTAAGACAGGAGATGAAGTGATATGCTAGGGCCTTATTAGAACACTTGTCCTTTATAGTGTTATTTGTAAGCCATTTCCGTTGTGTAAATGAAGAAACTGAAAACTATGCTTGATTTCTTAAATAGCATTCTGCTACGAGCCATGGGCTAGGTCCTAGAAATTAGCTGCAAAGTTGACAAGATCTTATAAATCTGATTTGATCATCATAATTTTCCTTAGCACAGTAGTGCTTCTTAACTCTTATTATCTGTTTATGAAAAAAATCCTAGTCAATATACATTCTCTATACTCCTTTCTGGATTGCGTTATTTTTTGTCTATTTTTGGTTTTGCATTCTTGTTTTTCTGTATTACTACAAGATGAAGACCAACGTTACCTTAAATATTCTATCTGCTACACTATGCCTAATATATCACTAACCATATCCTGTAGGTTTGTTTTCATTTCCTGTAGTTTCTTGTAGCTTTCAACCAAGTTCTATCTTCTTATTTGCCTAGTTACAATTAATAAATGGGTGCCACTGTATTTAAATCAGGTAAGGATGAAATAAAGTTCTAGATATGGTTTTGTTTGGTTTCTTCCAAGAACAAACCTAGAGAAACAATGTTATTTGAATTACTGGTAAAATTAGTTCTTGGCACTGCTCACCAGTGTCCTAATCAGAACTCTATACTGTTAACTAAAGACTTCTAACTTTTTGAAGCTTTAAAAAATGAATATTTGTCTCTGTAATTCAGTTTCTCAAACTTCTGCTTCGGTTATATCAACTATTGACTGAAAGGAATAGTTGAGCAAGTGTCATGCTTGTATATCTTAGCTTTTCAAAAACATATGGTCACATTCTTAAAGTGTTCGTACACATTGGATACTTTTTGAATCAGAAGTGTATAGGAAATAAATTGCAATTTTAGAACATAATCAGACTACAGACTACTGTATTCCAGACACTGTTTGGATTATTATTATTTCAGTTTTCCAGGTTTTTCAGATTCCTCAAAAGACTAAACATAAAATTACCCTATGATCCAGCAATCCCTCTAAGGGGCCTTTACCCAAATGATCACAAACAAAGCCACACTAAAGCTACCAGCACAAATATGTTCATTGCAGCATTTTTTTTTTACCATAGCTAAGATATAGAACCAACCCAAATGCCCCTCAGTAGATAAATGGATCAAGAAAATGTAATATACATATACAATGGAATTCTATGCTTCCATCAGAAAGAATTGCATCACTCCATTTGTAAGGAAATGGAAAGACTTGAAAAAATATTATATTAAGTGAAGTAAGCCAAACCCAAAGAAACATAGGCTCCATAGTTTCCCTCATTTGTAATAAGTAGAATATGTCTAGAATAGTCCTAGCAGAGGATCACAATAGCTTAATAGTTGTGTACTTATGAAGATAACCACTGTTGTCACTGTATTTGTTTCTAGTGCCCTGCATCTTGTATATACATTTTTCTAATTTGGGGAGGGGAAGGGAAATAACAAAATGCTGAAATAAGGATACAGGGTGACCCATTGTAACAACGAAATGTACAAGACACTATGTTGAAAATGTACTTTACAACTTGGAGGGGAGGGAGGAGTTAGGGAGGTGAGGGAGTTAGAGAGGAGGAAAGGGATGGTGGGGGAAAATAAAGGAGGGGGTAGCGATGCTCTATAGGAAATGGGCTCAGTACCTTGTCATGTAACTGCAACCCCTCTGTACAATAAAAAATATATATTTAAAATAAAAAATGATGGTAATCAAAATTAACTCCAAGATATGGAAATGAGAGGGTTTCTTTTTGTTTGTTTTTGAATATTTTAATGTGCTGTATGAAGTTATTTCTTTTTTTCTTTTGTGTTTTTTCTCTTCCTATGGTTTATCCCCTGTTGTCGCTGTTTTTAATTTTGGTATCCTGTGTCTTATAAAAACATTTATCTGATTTGTGGAAGGGAAGGGAAATTTTGTCAAAGGATAAAAGATGAAGCAATGCCACAGTGAGACTCACAAGACACTATGTTGGAAATTAACTTTATAACTGGGGGGGGGGGAGTCAGGGGAAGGGACAGTGGGAGCAAACAAGGGAAGGAGTAACAATGTTCAACAAGAAATGTACTCATTACCTTGTGTATGTAACTGTAATCCCTCTGTACATCTCGATCACACTAGAATTAAATTGAATTTTAAAAAGAATGAAAATCCTTGTTGCAAAGGACTGATGATGTTCAGTAAATGATTGTTACTTTAAATAATTACTTCATAAAGTCAATATACTATATTGAGCCTTAACATCAAATCATTTAAATTCATGCAATTTAAATTCTAAGCTTGCATAAAATTACAGTAATTTCATAAGGCACATTTTCAGTGTAAATAATGGAAAATGTGGCCCTTCGTTAATGAAAATCAAATCTATTCAAATCTTACTTAGTCTTATATGATTCAGTTTAGCTGATTTTTCTCATTTCTTTTGAGTAATTTTAGAATATATGTAGCTTTTATTATTGTACCTTGTTTCTAGGAACTATTCTAAAGTGATCTTCAAAAAAATCCTGTCATAAATTAAAATCTACTTTAATCTCACTATAACCATAACAGAAAAGTAAAATGTTTTATCAGCTATTTAAATGATTAGCAACATACGGCTGAAAGACTGTCTGTTATTTGAAAACATAATGTAGCTGGAAGAAAATGTTAGCATGAATAAACAATGATATGTGATTAGGATAAAAAACAACTCATTTAAAAAAGGAGTCTACTTAATACATCTGAAATAATATATTCCACAATGAAAATTATTCAGATTTGGGCCTAGAATGTGGGGTAGTTAAGTCATCAAATGAGCCTGGTTTGGTCCTTAATATAAAATATTTCAAAAGAGTGTGGCACTAGTAAAAAGAAAATGATATCTCCATATATTTAGAATTTTGGACTAAGAAGTTGATTAGGAACGAAATTACAAAAAAAGACGTTTTTGTTTTTTTTTTAAGTCAATATGTGATTAAGGTTAAATCCTAAGTCAGATGAGGGAGGATAACTAATATTGGACTACAGTCATATGCTCTCACCAAAAGCTTTATTCCACACTTGAGAACATTATGCTCATGAAGCCCTGAGTTTGATTCCTCAGTACCACATAAACAGAAAAAGCTGGAAGTGATGCTCTGGCTCAAGGGGTAGAGTGCTAGCCTTGAGCAAAAACAGCTGCAGGACAGTGCCCAGGCCCTGAGTTCAAACTGGAAAAAAAATTCTCAAATTTGTTATCAAAGTATTAAAATATTAACACTGTTGGCATTGTTGAAGTAGTATGTATATGTAGATTTTTAAGTCTAAACAGAATTAGAAACTTTTGGGTGTAATTTTCAGTATGCATAGAAATTAAATTCGCAATAAGAAAAGACAAATATCTGTTTCTTTTAATTGTTCCACTAGATTTAATGGAATTTCACAGTAGGTGGGAAGTAAATAAATTATAGTATCATTTAATTCAGTTGAAATAGGATTCTCATTTGATCTAAATAAGTTTCTTTTTACCCATTTTAGTCACTCTTAAAGAGTTTCACAAAATGATTTCAGCATTTCATTTTCTGTGCACAATGTATCTTGATCGTTGTTATTTTTTTCCATCATTATCCCCCCATCAATCCTAACCTCTCCCGTGTCCTGAAGTTCCCTAGGTCCATTTCTGTATTTGTACATTGAGTGGCTTGGTCATTAACTGTGCTTGACTAAATTTATTCTTCATTGTGTCCATTTTTAAATGCTAAAGAATCTATATGGACAGTTTGTATGTACCATGCGGGTGAGAAACTTTCCTTGCTGTGACAAAATTCCCGGAAAACATGACTGAGCAGGAGGAAAGGTTTATTTTGAAGGAGGAAAGGTTTATTTTGAATGAGGGTTTTCACAAGCTGAATCCTCTGCTCATGCTTTATTTGACTGGTTCCATGGCTTTGGTGGCAGAACCTCAACAGCGATGGGGAGTTGTATAATGGAGTTCATTCATCTCACGGTGATGACAGAGTATAGAGCCATTCTAAATGTCCCCTTTCAGGCCAGGCTCACAATAAGTTGCTTCCTCTAATTATTCCTACCTCCAAACCAGGATCTCCATCACTTCCCAGTAGCTCCACCAACCCATTAGCACAAAGCATTTGAAGTCACTTCACAGGTGTCACCAGGAACGTCAGATGACAATAACAGGACAGCACGATGAAGAAACTACAAAATGAGAAGGAATGCTAACGTTGTCCAATGAAAGTTTTCATCGCTTAATAACCACGACTTTCAGTGTCAAAATACAAAATACTTTTCATCTGGTTTGATTTTCCCTGCAATACTGTTTCCACTTTAAGCAATACTTTATTCTACTACTACTATTGTTATTGTTGTTGTTACTGCTATTATTACTGTAGTACTGGGGTTTGAACTCAGGGCCTTCTCTTCACTGGGCTTGCTTATTAGGTAACCACTTGAATCATACAATCACCCTGTATTTTAATAATTTAATTAATTATTGTTTCCTGTCTAAATTGAAAAATCTAGACATAAATTATATTTGACTTGCAAGAAATAATGTTTGCTAGCACCTGGTTTTCTAAATAACATTGAAATTAGACAATTTAGATGATAGAGATATTAAATTTTAAAAAACACAAATTATAGCCCAAGAACTCCCATTGTTGACCAGCTGTCTCTTGAAAAAAGCTATTTTGAATGCCTCAATAACTGCTAATTTGAATATTTACTGATAAATGAAGTAACAAGCAAAATAATTGATTGTCATCATTACATCTCAGTTCCTATTTAAGCATTTTCTACTATCATTCATCTAAATCCATATAATTTAAAATTAAAAAAATTCTTTAAGCTTACAAATGTGACTCATTTTTCTTTATGAGAAAGTAAAGCTAAAGCAGAAATAAACAGGATAAATTAATTAAAACACTAAAAAGACCTGGGAAAAATAAAAATCGTCAAACAAGCTTAAAACATTTGTAGTAGTTTTAATTTGGGAATTTTAGGTAAATACAAACAAATGAAAGGTCACGTTAATGAGAATGAGAATGCACAATAGGGAATCCCCAGCTCTAAGACTTAATAGGAAAAACACAAGGAATATTTTCTATTCTTTTCATCCTGTTTGTTTTGTTGGTGTGTGAGCGCTCAGTGTGAGCTGGGAGGGCTGTTAACAGCAAGAGGGCTGAGTCATACATTACAAAGAAAGGCTATGAATTTGTGATGTGTTTCCCTAACTCGAAAATTCAACTGAACATTTAGCATAGTTCATAGAAAAAATAATTTTGCAAATTAAGTGTATATATGGGTATAGAATAGTACTTTATTCATAATAAACATGAACCTCTAAAATAAAGGAAACTGAAAAAATGACCAAACCAGACACTAAGACCAAGCTATTTCTGAGTATGTAGTAAAAACAAAATATAAGCCATATCGGGATTTTCTGAAGATAACAGATTCAGTTTATGGAAATAGATTAGCATACTTTCTGCTTCAAATCTCAGAAGTCAAATGAAACTGCAATGTGGAATGTAATGGCTCATTAACTGTCATCTTCAAATTTCCAATCGAAATGGAAACATTGGGCATGATCTTATTAGGACCTAGGGTCTTGCAGAGGTAATGAATTGTGCTGGATTAGAATGGTCCCAAACCCATAATTCTTATAAAACATGAAATACACTGGTAGAACATTTGTTGTAGATAAAGAAGACATTGTAATGATATACCTGAAAGCTAAAAAATCAACAAAGATTCACACAAACCAGCAGAAGTTATGAGAAAGGCATGTGACAGATTCACCTTTAGTAACCTAAAGGGAGATCAACCCTGTCATCACCTAGACTTTGAACTTCTAACTTCTGAAACTGAAACAATAAACATCTGGTGTTTTAAACTGCCCAAATGCTGATCATTTGTTGTACAATGTATGAGTATATCTCAAATTACACCATATACATATGCCCATTTATATATATATATATACATATATGTGTATTATTTAATGCAAGTAAACACATATTCAAATAGATACTTAAAGGTGCTAATAAATTGACTATAATATAATAATTACAATTCAATAATTTTGAGCTTTTCAGTTAACGTAAATGCAGAAGTATCATAAAATGAAGAACATATTTTCTTTCATGAAGTTAATTGGATTTTAATACTCAAAGTAGACAAAGGCAATTCTCAGTCTTTATGGAAAAAATGTTGTCCTTTATGCAATTTTATGTTTGCTGCTTATGCTAGTTTATGCCTTGGTAGCTGGTTTAATTGTTAGGACAGAAACATGAAGAATCAGTGTTGCTTTGATATGAACTCTAACAATAAAAATAGTTGCTGATGTCAATAAATGTTCCACATTGCTTAATAAATATGTTCCTAAAATTAATGGCATGTAACTTAGCATTGTCATTATATTCTTCCCCTGAGAGTCACAGTGTGTGTGTGTATGTTGAAGGAGGTTCCTGCCAATTGGAAAGAATGAATTGCCCCTACAGTCTCCTCTGAAGTTGTGAAAATCTGTCGTCTTGAAATTCAAGCTTGCTTTGGAGGAATGTTTAGGAATCCATTAAAGCAGGGTAAAAACAATTTTATGATATAATCACTTCAAAGATCCTAACGTATAATAAAATCCTCCAATAATTAAAAATTTTAAGTATTCATTAAGGCCTAGGATAGGTCAAGACGGTTCTTATTCTTGGTGACATGGAGTTGAAAATGCAGCAGCAGGTAGGTCTTGATTCTCATGAAACTGTGATACATAAGAAAAGGATGGTATATAATAAAAAAATAACATTTTAAAAATTACAGAAAATAGAGTTATAAAACGTTGTAATGTTATAAAACATTAGTGTTTTGGATAAGCAGAAATCCAAAAGTAAAAGACTTTCAATAGCCTTAGCCAATAGAACATAGAGCCAACTGCAACAATAAATAAACAAAATCCAAGAGAACATCTTTCTGGGGAAAGCAAAGAGGCCTGAGCAGACTTTCAACTGGAAATACCTATGTAATTTGAGGAAAGATAAAGAGCCTGCGTAAATGGGTCCGAAAGAGCAAGAAAATACCTATGGTTGGGGTCAGGGCTGAGACCCAGATTTGCACTATGAAAGCTGACACTGAATTTCTGTTGTTTCCTCTAGTTCTTGGGAAAAAGTGAAGGGTGTATTTATTTAAGCAAGCCAACAAAATTCTGTGGCACATATGTTTTATAAATCAATCTTGCAGGTATGTGAAAAGTGGATGAGCAGGACAAAAATAGAAACAAGGAGAGCAATTTCATTATTACATCTCTCCAGATGAAATTTATAGTGAAAACGGAGCAAAGTGGATTTGTGATATAGTTGGAATTGAAATCTATAGGATATGAAAATGAACAAAATGAGAAATGGTATATAGACAGAATGAGTGTATGTTCTATGGTTTTAAGATTCATCTCTCAGGAGAAAGTAATACTATTTAGTAAAAGAAGAAACAAAACTTGGGGGGGGGCAGATAAGAATTTAAGGATCCATTTAAGAAAAATAAACATCATCTGATGTGTTAATTTTGGTGCATCTTAAAAAAATTCAGTGGATTTCAAAGTAAGCAATTACACAGTTAAGACTATCATGCAAGAGCCAGACTCCAGATACAAATTTAAGTGTCATATCTATATTGACTTAACTAAATGTTCTATGACTATGAGATTACCTATATTCATAAATTGGAGGTCACTTTGGAAGATGCAAAGCAGAAATGGCTACCAGGTACCTTATACACATTGCTCCTGATTCATTTGGTAAAAGATTTCAGGTGTGCCTTGGGAAAGTAAGCATTCAAAAAAGTTTTTCCATGGGTGAAAGAAGTAAATAACAGAATTCTAGAGAGGAAAAAAGGCTTTCATAGGAAGATGCTGGAGATTTGGAGTCACTATACCCTTCTTGACAAGACTAGAGGAGAAAATAATTTTCTACTTTTCTCCGTGTAGTAGATACATTTTGTGATTAATGCTGAGCAATTTTCTAGATATGGGACAGTTTCTTGTTCTTCTTCCAATATTTATTTTTAGCTATTTTATGAAATTATTGAGTGCTCATGGAGGCCTTTCAACATTCCTGATATTCCTTTCCATAGGTCTTATATGGCATGAGGTACTCGTGCAATGATGCTGATGTCCTTCCAGAAAGCTGGATTCAATCACAAACCAATTGGCGAGTAGGAACCAACCAACAAATGCAATTCTGATGGGACCCTCTTCCCTTGACTTGTATGAAAGAAGGAATGCTTTGTCCTTCCAGCAAAGGCCTGTTAACAGATTCCCTGGGTGAAACGCGGATCCAGTGTTCCTATGTGTTTTACATGTGCTTATAAAACATTTGCAAAGAAAAAAAAAGTAAAATAAAAAAAATGGTATCTTAACATGGCAACTACCAAGCTACTTTAAAAACTAATATTGGTGACAGCCAGGGAAGTTAGAAGTGATCCTCTGTCTGTGGTCTAACCTGTTCCTGTTTGAAAAACTGTTTCATGTACACACTACTGAGTTGAGTCTATAACTTGAAGTGTGATTTTTTTTTTAGGTTAAGAACAAACTGTATAACTATAAATGCTGAAAAAAATGTCTTAGCGTTTTATTTTCAAACGTGCTCGTCTTATAGTTAGCTGCAGCTGCTTCATATTGGAAAAGCTTTTTAGACCATGCCTATGCATACTTGGCTGCATTTTAATCATTGTTAAACTGTTACGATTATTAATATCCCAGTGGTTATTATAAACAGCCTCTATTTGTGTGTGTGTGAATGAGTCAACTATGCAGAACAGACCTGTGTCCCTGTAATGACAGCTGACAGACTCTTTGCTTATGCCTGGGTACCTTTCTTGAACTTAGGAGCTATTAACTTAGCAGCTCCTCCTTTAGTGGCCAACCAGCATATCAGTGGCATGGCAGCTGCTTTGAACTCTTCAAAGATGACTTTATGAAACTGCACCTCAGCTGCTAAGAACGCTGCCACCACTGGATGCCGAAGCCATAAACTATTTGAGAAGGCCCTGCTCCCATCAAGGCTGCTCCAAGCAACATGCACCACTTTGGAAGATTCACCTTAGGGTCAGGAAAGCCTCACAAAACTCTAGAACACTGATTACACTACAGTGATTCTCCTTCAGGATGGGAGAGAGAAACAGACTCCCTAGTGACTCCTCTCTTGCATAGTGAGCAGCTAGGACACAGCCAATGGCACCCATAGCTGAGGGTCCCAATATCCAGAGCTAATAGTTGTAACACTAAGAAGCAGATGAATAATGGCAGAAAGTCATGGCAGAGCTGAGATCCTCATACTCGAATATCACAGTTGTAGCATCAAGAAGCAGACAAGAGCTACACAGAGTCACTAAGAACCAATATGATTCAGTTTAGCTGATTAGATCCAGAGAGTACCCAGGGCACAAGCACCAGGAAGGTAAGAATGTTGATGGAGTACTAAGAAGACAGAAACACTGAAGAGTCTGAGAACACAATAGACTAGATGTTGTGAAGAGCTGAAATTCAAGGCTGCGACTCTAAGGACTTCGGCCAAGACATGCAACCTAATAATGTATGAGGAAAATAAGGATAGTCTGAAAGTAAAGAAGAAAATGACTTTAGAAGGAAGTGGTCACCTAAAAGTCTGGCTATTAAAAAATAAAATAAGGTGATGCAACCCAACCACTAATGTGCCAGTATAAAAGTCAATTATAGTCCAGATAAGAGTCAAATCATTTTGGGAATAGTAAGATTATTTATGACTACTAAACAAAACCAATAATTACTAGAACCTTCTACATAGACATTTCAAAAAATTTCACCAGGTCCATCCGTGTGCATGAGACTAAACTAATAACCTCTTGTTAAATGATCCCTGTAGTTCTAAATGCCCTTAACTTCTATCTGAATAATAATGCCTCATTAAATTTTATTCTTTCAACAAAAGCTACATGGTGATATATAGTATAAGCAATTTCTTATTCATACATGAGAAATATTGCCTTAACTTGCTTTGAGGTTATTTCTACATTAGAAATAGTATAAATATATAGACCCAATGTATTAGCTAAATGAAATCCTCCTCCACTAAAATTGATATTGATTAGATCAAGTACTAATCCAGCTTTAAAAAATCAAATTTATTTCATCAGATCGATTATTAACCCAAATTAAGCAATTAGCTATATTGTGTTATCAAATTGATATTGAGAAATCAATTACCAATTTTAAACCTAAACCTTTCACTCAATTATTTAAACCTGTGTCCACTGTCCAGGCCATATACTTTTGGCTACTTGCATTTAATCTAACACTGAAAGAAAGAGTAACTAAATTCCACAGAGTTATTAGAAAGTTATCCTTGTCAACTTCAAAACATAATCATTAAGCTTAGTCAATTTATCCATGTGTAGTGGCGCATTCATGTAATCTTAGCTACTAGGGAGGCTGAAATTTAGAGAGTCAAGGTTTGAAACCAGCCTGCCCAAAAACTTTGTGAGAACTCATTTCAACCAAAAAAAACCCAGGTATAGTGATATGTACCTGTAGTCCTAAATACAAGGGAAGAGTAAATATTAGAATACAGCCAGTTCTTACAAAAAGTGACCCTCTCGGGGTATGGCTCAACTGGTAGAGCATCTGTCTATCAAGTTCAGGGCATTGATTTCAAACTGTAGTGATTTCCTTTTTTCTTTTGTGTTTTTCTACCTATGATTTATCTCCTGTTGTCATCATATTTGGTTTTGGTACCCTGGGTAGTGTATATACATTTATCTGAATTAGGGAAGGGAAGGGGAACAACAAAATGGTGAGACAAAGGACAAAGGGAAAGCAATGTAGCAGCGATACTCACAAGACACTGGAAATGAACTGTACAGCCTGGAGGGAGAAAAATGAGGGAGAGATAACGAGTTCAACAAGGAACGTACTCACTACCCTAGGTATACAATGGTCACCTGTCTGTACATAACCTTCAAAATAAAATTAAATTAAAAAAAAATAGACAAAAAACTGTAGTACCACAAAAGGGGAAAAAAGTAATGCTAAAATAGATTTTCACCAAAGAAATGACATATTCTCATTATATCTACCTCTTATAAGTATGATACCCTGCTTCTTGTAACCTACTTCATATGCACTTTGTTACTATAACGTAATGTCACCAGTAGGTAGAGTTGATGAGATTACATCACTTAGGGAGAAAATCTATTAATATTTTGATGCACTTAATCAGATTTAAAATTTATAAATACATATTTATAAATATTTGTAGTGTGACACTCATAGATATGAATATGTGTAGATACAAATGCAGTTGATACAGAATTAACAGAATCTAATTCATTTGGGTAATAATTGTGACACAGTTTATAATCATGGCTTCCAGTACCACTTGACAAAGCTTAGCATTATCTTTGATAATATACACCAGAAATGTTATTTTCAACAATTGTTTTGTTTGTGTGTTTCATTTTTTAGCATGTGCTCTTGGATACCCAAGTGCCAATCTTTTGTGGTTTCCATTTGTTTTGAGACTCATTTTATTAGCCTCCCAAAAGAATTCTGTAAGCTTTAAAATACTTTTCCACTGATGTTATGCTATCTTACGTTCAAGTAAGAACTAAATTATATTTTCCTTAACAACAGAAATAGTGCTTATAATTATTTATTTATGGCTTCTTTTTGTATTTTCAACATTTGCTTTCTGGTTTTTTTTCTAGGTTCTCAATTCAGTGTTTAGCTATAAAATGGAGGAAAAGAAAACACCAGGTAAATGAGAAGACTAGTCTGCACATTTGATTTCCCTCCAGTTAATAATATTTTCTGTTAGTAACACAGTAATACTTAGCAGTGTCTATCAAAATTGATTTCATATTCAATCTTATTAAAGAATTCTGTCTTTTTTTATTTTCTAATATATCCAAACAATTTAACCTGCACTAGTGTCAAAAAGATATTACAGTCAATTAAGGAGAATCATAATCTACATATGAAATATTATTCATTTTATACATGGATATCTAATAACTTTTAAATTAAATGTTATTGTTAAGGTGATGTACAGAGTGATGACAGTTACATACATAAGGTAGTGAGTACATTTCTTGCCAAACATTATTACCCCTCCCTTGTTTTTCTCCCACTATCCCTCCCCCTAATCCACCTCCCCCCCAGTTGTAAAGTTCATTTCCAACATATTGCCTTGTGAGTATCCCTGTTGCACTGGTTCATTGTAGACATTATTTTGCCTGTTTTCCATATGAAGATAGAGAACAAGAAAGAAATGAGTTGCTGCAACAGTAACTGATAAAGAAACCAAGTAAATGAGAGCCTTTTATTCCTAATTCAATACAATTTAAGTTATATCATCTTTTTTTCCTTTACATTTGAAAACTTATTTGATAGTTTGTCTCCTTCCAGGCTATGTCAAAATGAGAGTGTGGGAAAAACGACAAATGGAAATATGATCATTCCTCTTCTAATTCCCTATCAATACTATTATCTATCTATCTTTAAAGACTAAATCGTACTTTACCATCATTGTATGCTCTAAAAAGATCAAGAGATTCCCAGATCAGAGTTAATGAGAGTCAAGTCTGGCTATGAGGTTCTATCTCTGAAAATCACTGCAAATTTTAAACCATTGATAACTGATCATTAAGTGAAAACAAGAACTGTTAGACAGAACCACTCCTTTGCATCTAAGCAGTCCAAGTTGCTCTGGTGATTATATGAATGAAAAAAATAAAGGCCATTAATTCATAATTATTAAGGGATAGAACAGAGATCATTATACTGTTCTATCTACTTTTTCTATATCAAAATTTTGAATTCTTTTTGTTTTCAAAATAAGAAATGTTCAATACAGAATAAACAAAGGTACACATTAGTAGCAGAGAAAAATAATAAAACATAATATGATAAACATAGAAGATGGCTGAAATGTGACTGATTTACATATAGATTTCCTAAAGCAGATATGCAATAACATAGTAGTCCTAATAAGTAAATATACTGAATGTCTATAGAGAAGACCTGTTAACTTCTTGTTGTTCAATAGTCCTATAGAGCAATGTTTGAGGCCATAATGAGAAATAAGCATAAAGTATATATAAGCTAAAGCAATTTTCTTGTGCTTTCTTGTCAGGACACTTTGTAGCTCTATTTTAAATACCTACCAGTTCACTTAATGACATAATTCTTCTACAATTCAGTCATTTCACAGGAATATATAATCCACACAGAATTAGGAAATGTAACAGAATTAGAAAACATGGGTTCTCTCCCTACCCCTCCCACCCCCCACAGTGGAACAAAGTTCAAGGTAGAAGCTGGGAACAAACAAGAGAATAGTGAAGGTAGAAGAAATGGCAGAATGCCCACGAGCAAGTTGAAATTAGAGCCTGGAAACATGGCAACTGATGGAAGAATAGTAACAATTATCAGAACATTGTAGTAACATGGAAGATATAAACATATCTATTAAGCAGGTAGACTCCAACTTCTAAGGAAAATATTAAGAGTTCAAATCTACTTATTTCAATCCTCTATGAAAAAGTACAGGCAAGAGTCAGAACCAATGGCACACATCTTTAATCCCAGCTACTCAGGAGGCAGAGGTAGAAAGGAAAAGTTCAGCCCAATGCTGCTTCAAGACAAAATTACAGTGCCTCATCTGCAAAAGAAACAAAGGGGGGTTATAATGGAATATAATGATCATAAAGAAGAATTAAATCATGTCATCTGCACAAAAAATGTACAGAACTGGAGATTGTCATGTCAAGCAAAATAAGCCAGATGTAGAAAAAATACATCACATGTCCACCCTCAAATATAGATGATATCCAGAAGCAAATAAAAATGGAAAGAATGTGAGTGTAAATTGAGGACTGTTAACAGAAAACAGGATGCAGTGGGAGGGAAAGCAAGAGAAAGTGAATGGCAGGGGGGTTCTAATCAGAGAATGTTTTTTAACTTATGTATGAATATAGAATAATGGAGCCATTAAATGGGTATAAAAGGGGGAAAGTGATGACAAGAAAGATCAATAAGGTGTGACTTTGATGAGAGTACAGTATGAATGAAATTCCTTGATACAATTAATATATGCCAACTCAATAGAAAAGGCTAGGACATCACTCGATTTGGAGAGCATTTACCTGGTAAATACAAGGCCCTGAGTTCAAGCCTCAGTTCCACCAAAAGAAAAAATTCTATACCAGAAAAATAAATACATCACCTTACAAAGAAATACTTAACAAAAGAATTATGACCAAGTATGGAGAAACCAAAAGTTACTAGCATCTCTAGTAGTTTCAGTGACCAACACATTCTAAAAGAATAGCTGCATGGCCATGAAATCACCTCAGAATTACTTCTGGAATTGTCAGGGGGCTCTCCATGCCTCTCGCTACAAAACATTTCACTCATTATTTAATATTGAGAAATATCAAATAAATGAAACATTGACGTGGTAAATCTTTTAGTTTAATCTTATTTCATTCTCATTTTCCAAATATTGCTTTTGAACAGGGAATAGAGATTTAATAATACAAATGGAATCCATGGGCCTTTCATATTCTTCCTCTTGTTTCTCCTTTTCTTTCTTCCAAATGCTTGGAGCCAAAGTATATACGTATGTGTAAAAAAAAAAAAACCTAACAATTTTGTCATGTACGACCAAAATGCCCTGGTGATTTGCAGTGTTCCCTTCAGCTGGGAATATAGCATAGATTCATTGCTTCATGCCTGTGATGGTTCTCACTGGCTTGCTCTGATCTTTCCTTTCCAGCCATTCTGTTATCCTCTTATTCAAGGTTATTAAATCAGCAGTAGAAGGACAAAGGACTTCAATGTTTTGTTTTTAACTTGAATAGTTGGTGCCAACCAGAATGGTTACAGAAATGTATTTGCAAGCTCCTTTGCGGTCTGCTCACTTGATGGTCTGGGATGTGGTCGTTATATTTACTCGTTTTCCATCAGTAATCACTCATGGTCCCTCATTTGTCTTACTTGTCTGCAGGAACACATGAATATTTTCCATGCAGACCACCTCCAAGTATGGAAATCAATTTTTTGGACAGTCCTAACTAATCATTAAGTCCTACTCCTAAGGGCTTTTGTTTTTCTCTCTTTAACAACCCTTTTACAAGGGTCATGGTGCTGACAGGCTGTAAAATTCCTTTCAAATTTCCCTGCTCTGTTCTGCTAATTTGACACTTCCTCTCTATTTATAATAGAAGACTGTGGTCCTGTTTTTCAATTAGAATTTTCTGATTAATTCTTCATGATTTAGAGCATCTTTATCTCTTCAAGGAATCTGATTCAGTTAACCTAGAGTCGCCTCAATTTTGTACACAACGTAACTAATGTTTTCTTCATTTCTACCTTTTAATACAGTCACGCTCAGATGATCTGTTCTGGTACCCTTAAGGGATCTTGAAAGGAGAATTTAAGGAAAACATTGTAAGAGCAGAAAGCTAATTGGATTCCCAATAAAAAATTAATTGCCACATCCTACAACAATAAAGAGGTCAAACAAATCTCCAGTGTGTTTTGTCAGCAAACACATTTGCATTGGAACAGATCAATAGAAGGTAATAGAACAAATTAATTTAGAGAGGTGAAATTGATTTGTTAACCCTTACAGTTGATGTCACTGCTGACAGAATGGAAACTAGTGGTTGCATACAATTGGTCTCCTTGCTTTGTACTGCATAGCTTCATAGGAATTCAGGAGGTATTCCTTCTGGCTTAATTTAACACAATAATCACTTAGTAGAAAATGTGTTCATCACTCAAGTTGTAAATCTAGTTTTAAAGTGTCACTGATCCACCACATGCATATTACCTTGGCTGAGTATTACAAGATAAGCAAATGTAGCTCCTAGAAAATATAGTCTTTTACGGAAAATTATGTTTTCAAAAAATTTTAAATACCTCCAAAATTGACTTTGCTCTGGAATAAGATCTTACAATCTTGATAAATATACATGGAAAATATTAAGTTCTGTTTGAATCTTAATGTTTTCAAGTAAAAAATTTAATAATCATCAAAAATAAAAAAACAGAAAAGAAAACAAAGATGAATATAAAGTACAAAAGGAGCAAATTATCAAGTGTCAGTTTAATAAAGGCATTTCTCCTCCATTTTGCAAAGATTTTTCTCTTGCAATTATTTGTTAGCATATAATATATATTATGTAATATATACATTATATATCATATATAAATAAGTTTCATAGAGAAAAACTAACATCTGTTCCAAGCTTTCTATTCTAATGCCGTGTCAATATTTAAGTAGTCTACATCTCATTACTTTGGAAAATATATCACACTTACTTTAAATCATTCCTGCAAATACATTGAAAGGTAGTCAATTGTTATATGATAATCTTTGTGCTCAGATATGACAAAAGTATAAGCTATATCCCAATTTTGTCCTCAAATATCTGACTGTGACAATATAATCCCATGCTAATTTCTGAATTATTGTTGTGAATCAGACAGTAATACTCAAATGAATTGTTTTCAACTGAATGAATGTTAAATTTGACAGCCAGAGCTGCATATAAATAAGTAGGTTCTGTGAATGAGAATGAACATTTTAATTATTGGTTTACTCTTTAAATGAACACATATCCATGAAACTAATAAAGTACTCTACTTGTCATCAAGTCTGTTAACAAGCAAAAGAAGCTCAATGAGGAAGATATTTCATTTTCACAATTAACTAAGATCTTACTTCACGGAATCCCACAGACATGTTTTAATTTTTTTAATATATCAATTAAAGTTTGTCAGAGACATGAATTAAATAGGCAAACTAGTGTTCCAATTAAAAATCAGATTTTGCAGATTTAATACTCACATCTTCATTTATGTCTAATTGATAGTAAGTAAAATGATGCAATGCATTTTCTATAATCAAGCAAGGAAAAAAGTTCCTTATCCTCTCTAACTGTGGAGCAATAAATTTAAATTCTGAAATTTAAATTCTTAAGAGGAAAACTATGAAAAAAATGTTCTCATCCATTAAGCTATAAGTTATCAGCTGCCTGCTATTCTTCCTCAAGAACAAATCATGAAGGATTACCTTGGACCACAATTCTGATATGACTTGATATTACTCAGTTCTGCACCTCCTTGACTTAAAATGTTTGCTCTGACATATGTTTCCCTGAATAGCTATTATAATTAGAGCATTTGGAAGTCACAAGAGAATCAGAATGTTTCATAGCACCTTTGAGGCACTGGGCTTTTATTTGTTTAATTAAATAATCTTGACACTCATTTCTGTATTTCTAGAAAATACCCCCCCCCTTTAACAGTACTGGATAGTACTGGACAATGCTAGCTTTATGATTCTGGTGCTCTACAGCCTGAGCCACACACTGACACCTTCATTTTTACAACAAGCCAATAGTAATAGTGACTTCATAAGTCAGGCAGAAATTGAGACTGGATCCTTATCTGTCACCCTGTACTCATAACAATTCAAAATGGATCAAAGACCTCAACGCAACAGGAAAGGGTAAGAGAAGCATTACAACTTCTTGGCACAGGCAGGAACTTTCTGGATAGAGTTCAGAGGATTCTGTAAAATAAATTAAAAAACTAAGAAATGGGATTTAATAGACTAAGAAGTTTCTGCATGGCAACGGAGATGGTTAACTAGCTAAAAAGACAACGTAAAGAACGGGATATTTTTACTACCTATATGCCAGACAATGTCCTAGTATCCAGAATATACAAAGAATTCACGAGGCCAAACCCTCAAAAAATCAACAACTCAATTAATAAATACGTAAATGAGACAAATAGAGATTTCTCAGAAGAAGTAAAATTGGCCAATAGATAAATGAAGAAATGTTCAACATCTTTGGCCATGGATAATGCAAATCATAACAACACCGAGATTCCATCTCACCCAAGTTAGCATGGCCATCATCAAGAATATAAATGATAGCAGATATTGGTGCAGATGTAGGTAAAAAGGAACCTGTAAACACTGTTGATGGGAATATAAATTTGGCCAACCATTCTGGAAAGCAGTTTGAAGATTCTTCAAAAACCTAAACACAAAATTACCCTGTGATGCAGCAATACTACTTTAGGGCATTTATACAAACGATTTCAAATCAGGATGCCATAAACCCACCAGCACAACCATGTTCATTGTAGCACTAATGAAGCATATAAACAAGGTATGAAAATAGCCCATGAATTGAGTGTACATCGAGTAATCTATCTATCTATCTATTTATCTATCTATCTACATATATACATCAAAAACTCAGGTTCAGATGAAGGGCACATATTTTCTCTCAGATGTGGAAACTAGGTCTAGTTTATAAGTATACAAATAATTATGTACAGAGTTGTTTACAAGCATACATATTTTTTAAATTCATGAGGTAATGAACTTTAAGCACTTTACCTAGAGTTAGGTGCAAAGCAGATGCTCCTCAGTTCACAGCACCTCATCCCTCTAATTTGAACAAGAAGCATCATTCACCAGTGACTGAGACATGGTCTTCATGCCAAAAGAAAAACAATTATAGTTTTACAGGTTTTCTGTAAAGTATTTAAAATAACTCCAGGGCCTACAATTTTCTTAATGATATTTTTGAGACAGAATAGTGTAATAATGTCTTTCATTAATTGGAAATGAGTATCTAAACAAATATAGCATAAAAATTCATATTGAAAAACAATTTTCTTGGTCTAAAATTCACTAGTAAGTCAGTGAATCAATTTTTCTTTGAGATTCAGTTACATGATAATCATTATTTTGAGAAATTTATCAACATGAAAATAATTATAAAAACATTACTTAAATAATTTTAGGCTGGGGCTTTAAAACAAGTTCATCAAATCACATGTCCACAGAGATCATTTTGTCATCAGTTCTATCACTATTTTGGATATGCTAATGTAAATATAAGTCAAATATAAATTCTAAGAACTTTAATGTGATATATTATAACATTTCTTTTTTTTCTTCCTGGAATGAGGATTTGAACAGAGGACCTTGTGCTCACATAACTTTCTCAATCAAAACTGTCACTCTATTATTTGAAACAGTCCTTCAGTGTGATTATTTACTGGTTAATTTAAAGATAGAGTCTCACAGAGTTTTTTTGGGTAGGCTGACTTCAAACCAAGATCCTCTAGGTTTCAGTCTTTGGGGTAGCTAAGATACAGTTGTGAGCCCCCCCAAAATCCAGCAACATTTATTTTTCAATCACATATCTGCTAAAAATTCTATTAGATAATATGTAAAAATTTTGAAAACAAAGAATTAGAAAATTTATGGGCAAAATATTTTATTACTCAATCATATAAAGCCTGTTTCTTAGGACCACTTCCAATACCACATGTGGCAGACACTGTCCTGTCTAGTAAAATCTATGTTCTTCCTTTCTTATATACTTCTAAAACAGATTATCCACCATCCCTTTCAATTGTGTCTAAACATGTGACTGCATTCCAGCTAAAACAAGTAAGCAGAAGTAATTTATGTCCTGGAAACACCTACCACCTCAATACTGCTACTGTCCCTTCCTTTTCTCATGTGTCATGTTCCATACTGGTTCCTCCTTTCTGACCCCCTGGAATGGTCATGTCCAAGAAAGCCTTAGAAGTTCTATGCTGCAAATAACAAAGTCTTTCTCAGTTAATAGAGAAGAGTATCACAAAGCTCTTCTAATTTTCCCCTGTAATCATAATCCAAGAAATGATTGAGGCATTTCCATTTTTTGTCAAGTGGTTATCTTTGAAATCCATTTGATAAACATCGCTAGTTGTTATTAGTTGTTACAGGAAAAGCTGATTTCTGGAGGAAGATGTGAGTTATGTTTTATAATTGATTGATTTTAATAACTTGGGGAATCATCCTCCTGTAATTATTGGATTGTTGGTTCTAGATTTTTAGGGAAGTGTGTTTCAATTGAGCAAGAGTTGCAAATACCTATTAGAAAAAAACAAATAGAGAGATGGCTGGGGAAAAGTGTAAGAGAATGTCTCCGAGGTATTTTTTTTAATAAGGTGCACCAGGGATTCGAAGTTAGTAAATGGAGTTGAAGTGGTTATGTAAATTATATTGCATTTGTTGAGGAGCATATCAAGTTAACTACCTCTGTCAGTTCACCTGGGCTTCCAGTTGCTCTTGTGGCTAATTGCTTCTAATATGACCATATTATTTATCTTCCAAACAGGGACACTTTTGAGAGTGACTACAGATTTCATTAACTAACTCATCAGGAAAACATAGTTTCTAACATCTTTATAAGCTGATTTTTTTTGTTGCTTTGTATGTCCCTCCCCCACGGTATAACCCCTGTTTTGACTGTATTTGATGTTGGTATAATTTGGGGAGGGGAAGGAAAAAAACAAATAGGGATACAGGTGGATCCCATTGCAACAATGAGATGTACAAGATGTTATGTCAAAAAATAAACTTGCAACTTTGGCAGGGGGGAGGGTTGTGTTGGGAGGACAGGGATGGTAAGGGGAAACAAAGGAGGAGGCAACAGTGCTTGAGAAAATGTGCTCATTACCTTGCTCATGTAATTGTAACCCTTCTGTATGGTATTTTCACAATAAAAAACATATTAATAGAAAATATTGAAATGAAATGGTATCCATGCTTGTTAATGCCGAGCTGGAGCAGAAAGAGCTTTTCCTCAACATTGAATCTCAGTCCAGCTGGATAAATTCATAAACTTGCAAATCTGAACTGATCAACATTGGTTGTGCTCTTCCATGTTATTGATTATCCCTATGTTTAGCTGTGATTTACAGATGAAGCATACATCCACTCAGTTTTGACAGTCTTGACACCTGTTAAAAGACAGAAAATCTACCAAACCACAAAATTACCTTCTATCTCCTTTAAGCTAATCTGCCTCCTCCAAATCATCTCTTATAACAAATACAATGGGAAAATCACCAACCTGATCTAGAACCAGAGTATATCTTTGAGTGGTGCTGGGAAGGATACCCAGTGTCTTGCCCTTGCTAGGCATGAGCTCTCATGCTGAGCTACAAGCCTAGCCCGGGAGTCAGGAAATGGATACGTCAATTATGTTTGATACTTATTTATTTAAGTAAAAGTTCGAAGGAAGGAAAAAATGCAGAAGTGACTTTTGCTTTTAAGTGTCTACTTATGTGTAATTTAAAATCTTTAACACATTTCTTTTTCAGGATTAAAAAAAAGTGTTTGCAGACAGCTTGGTAATGTTTCTGGCTTGGAGATTTAAAATCACATATGTTATACAATATGTACAAAATTATGCTTCTGTTTTTCAAACAGATATAATGCAAATGCCAGGAACAGAAGTCATGTTTTTTTCTATGATTTTAATTTGCAATATTTCCTTTAGAATAATGATAGAATATTCTTTAAACTTGCTTATTTTCAAAACTGGTCATTTACTTAAGCTTTGGAAAATTCAGTTCTGTGTTATGTCAACAGGAAGTAATGTTTGCAATTATAAAATACTGACATTTAAATAATTTGATATTTGCATAATACTTTTCTAATTTCCTCAGAAACTGATGCCAGAAATAATTTATATATACAAATGTGTACATTATATATACAGGTAGATATATATTCATATGCATGCATATTCATGTAAATATAACATGAATGTTTATATATTTATATGTGCATATTCATTGTTATATTTACATATAATGTGAACTTTATATTTTGTGCTTATATTTACATGTGAACTTTACATTGTAAATTATAAATTTGAAATGTATGTGCATATAAATTATACAGGTATATTATACAAATATAGATTCATTCTACAAATACAGAAGAAAGGAAAGCTTGAGTTGAAATGAGAAAGCATCAGACTTAATTGAAGAGAAAGTATAAAGCCATTGAGACAGAGAGGAATGAGAACTCACTGAATCAGGAAAATTACCAGAGCTGAAAAACCAGAAATAAAGACAATGCATAGTATACCTTAATGGTTTAAAGTCCATGGCAAAGATTTTATTTTACCTTAACATAAGGAATCCACTGATACATTTTAAAGACTGAAGTGTTATTATAATCAGATTGGCATTTGAAACGACGTGATTTAATGTGTGCTAGCATCTTCATAATTCATTGTTGTTCAGATTCTTATTTCTCCCCATTTTAGTTCAGAGAAGAAAATTAAATTACTGATGAGCAAACAGAATAATCATGTCTGGATAGGTCCTCTATCCTTCTTAGATGACTAGAAAAAGGCAGCAAAGAATGGTAATAAAGATTCTTTTCTCAGTCTGCATATGTTGTCCCTTGATACCCAATTTTGTTTTGTTTGGTTTTTTTTATTTCTTTAAAGTTATGAATCCTTTGAGCCTAGAATAGAATCTTAACTGCCAGCCACACACAGCATTATATTTGAAGAAGGAAAATCCTAATTTAATATAATGGGAAGAAACAAGTTTCAAAGTATCTTTAATAAAAAAGGGCTTTAGAGGTCAGTATTTTGTGTCAGAATTCAAAACAACTGTAATAACCAGAATCTAGATAGCAATATAAACAGGATTCCTTGGGGGAAAGTATTCATGCTTAAAATAAAAATGCTTAAATATAAACCTGATATTTCAATGGGCTTAGAAAAACCAGTATGATCACTTGTGTAAAGCTACTAACTCAAGAAAAATTTCTTCATATCCTTTATCTGTACCCTGTACGACTGTCAACAAACTATTAAGTCACACCAGTGCAAGGAAATCAAAGTTTACATAATTACTTATATCAGTTAAATAATTATATAAGTAACTATGATCTAGAGAATATAATTGCCTATGGATTTTTAAGTACAAAATTTACTGGGTGCTGGTGGTTCACACCTGTAATCCTAGCTTCTCAAGGGGCAGAGATCTGAGGATAGCAGTTCAAAGCAAGTCAGGAAAAGGAAAATCCATGAGACTCTTACCATTCCATGAATCACCAGTAAACCACAAGTGGCACTATGGTTCAAAGTGGTACAGCACTAGCCTTGAATAAAAGAGTTCAAGGACAGCCGTTAGGCCCCAAGTTCAAGTGCCATGACTGACAAATACATACATACATACATACATATATACATACATACATACATACATACATAAATAGAAAACTCATCTGCAGCCTAGTTTTGGTAAGGATTAAGTACTCTGATTTACATATTGAATTTTCTATTGATAAATGCTTAATGTATTTCAGAGTAACTAAAACTTTTAAATGAATTTGCAGTGTGAAGTTCCTGATACCCTTCTTGTTACGGGGAAGGCTGAAAGTCCACAATTACTATACTTATGGATAGGAAGGACGCAAGCTATGGTGATCTAACACTGAGGTTAATGCTAATCATACTTACCGCAAAGTTTTAGAGTGGATACAAAAATTGTATAGGAAAATGATTAAAA
Source organism: Dipodomys ordii (assembly GCF_000151885.1). Taxonomy (NCBI): domain Eukaryota; kingdom Metazoa; phylum Chordata; class Mammalia; order Rodentia; family Heteromyidae; genus Dipodomys; species Dipodomys ordii. The sequence continues at coordinate 6,435,472 of NW_012267220.1, read as the reverse complement.
CATACCCTGAATACAAAGACTACAAGTATTTTGAGTTGTTACTGGACCTACACAGTACTCTCAGCCTGGATAATTTGAGTTTTATCAAGAATGATTGATAGAGAAGATTAGGATAAGGCCTGTGATATGTGACAGTCATCTAAGACTAGCAAGCACAAATGGGACTTTAAAAAATTCTACATTGCTGTAAATTTAATCTGCAATGAGAGACACTACCTCATTGCAGGAAACTTCTATGGAAGAAGTCAAGAATTAAAAAATACCAATTTTGCCGGGTGTCAATGGCTCACACCTGTAATCCTATCTACTCACGAGGCTGAGATCTGAGGATCACAGTTTAAGGTCAGCCCTGGCAGAAAAGTCCCATTGAGACATTTATCTCCAATGTACCACTCACAAACCAGACGTGGCTCTTTGGCTCAAGTGATAGAGTGCTATCCTTGAGCACAAAGAAGCTCAGGAACAGCACAAAAGCCTTGAGTTCAAGCACCAAAACTGACAAAAAAAAGAAAGAAAAAAATAAACTAATCTTACTGCTTCATCGTTCTTCTCTTCATAATTCTCCTATCAGGACATATCTTCCAATAAATATTTACACTTCAGTTTTGTATACAGAGTAAAGAAGAACAAAATGGGAGATACCAAGCTTGGTATTAATAATTCATTTTTCAAAATTTTTCTAATTATTGCTATGTTGGTTATCATGGTATATTGTTATATTATTATATATTTGATGAATATTCACAAAGAAAATATAAAAAAATTCAAGAAACAAAAAAGTAAATGCATGATATATCAACAATGACCATATGAGATAATCTGTATATCCTAACAATGGAGATAAACTTATTTCTTGAGCTTTTTCACTTGAAGTTTTTCTAGTGACTAAGGAAAGTTAAATAAATTTAATGTCAATTTAGATATCTATGCATTAATATTAAAATATTAAATATTTTGCCTATGTTGTCTTTTGTTTACTGTTTTTGACTTTTCAATGTGTATGTGTATGAGTGTGTCTGTCTGTCTGTGTCTGTATCTGTGTCTGTGTCTGTGTCTGTGTGTCTGTGTGTGGTGGTGCTGGGGCTTGAACTCAAGGCCTGGGCTATGCCTCTTAGCTTTTTCTCTAAGGTTAGTACTCTACAACTTGAACCACAGCTCCACTACCAGGTTTTTTTTTTTTGGTGGTTAATTGGAGATGAGAATCTCAAAGAATTTTCTTCCCTTGCCTGGCTTCAAACTGTAATCCTCTGGTTTTTAAACCCCAGAGTATCTCAGATTAAAGGTATGAGCCACTTCAGGCACTTAAAAATTACTACAGGCTTTTAGCATGAAGTCTATGACTAATATTTGAATTAAAGGTCAAAATTTAGAATGTCACTTATTTCAAGATTTCAGCTAATCATATTTTGTTTTGCCTTTACAATTGAAATTCACATCTATTGCCAAGTTTGTAAACAGCTATTAAGTTAGGAGAATAATCTTTTAATAACGATAATTTACTTTGACCATTGAATTTATCATTATAAAATGAAAATCGAGTAATTAGCACAAAATAAGCCTTGGTACCTACTACAACAATTCTCCTGTTTATTTTATTATATCCTTTTATCTTCTCTTTTTGTCAAAACAAGTATTTGTTTTATTTCAAATCATTATCTCAACACTATAATCTCATTCTGAAATACAACTGCCTAGAATTATTATCATTTCTCTTCAAACAATTTTTGATAAGCAAAATGATTGAGACACAGGAAGCTATCATAAAGAAAAAATTTATTTTTATGTGAATGTCAAATTTCCACAAACATACAAATTTGAAGTAATCACAATAGTAATTCAACATAATATTCAAATAGAAATAAAAATGTTATATAAGGTTTGTAAAATTATATAAAGTTTATAAAAGTTATATAAAACAGAGCCATGCCCTGTATAAATTTGTGATTTTTAATAGGGCAAAATTTACTACATAATAACATTCATTATGCAAATTGTAAAAAAAAATCAGATGGTTATCACAAAAATGAAAGTCAGTTTAATAAAGTAAAACTATAAGACATTTGACATCATATAGATGTTATTTCAAGCAGAAAAGTGAATTTGCTTCATTAAAATTTCCACTAATCACAAACACAAATTGCAAAGAATTAATTTTCTATCTAATTGTCAAACATAATAGTCAAATCTCTTAATATTTTACGATTTGGATAAATATTCTTTTTTTTTCCAGGGCTGAGGACCGAACCCAGGGCTTTGCGCGCGCTGGGCAGGCACCCTTCGCAGGGCTAAACCCCCAGCCCCTGGATAAATATTCTTTAGAATAACAAATAGATGTTTAAAAAACTACAATTTTCCAAGGAATTCTTGACAATAAGTAATGAAATTACAAATTAGATTACGCTTACTAATTCTACTTCCAAGACTTTATTTAAAATAATCATTTGCGGTGCTGGGAAGGTGGCTCCGTGGTAAAGCACTTGCCTTGCATCCATGAGGCCCTGGGTTCGATTCCTCAGCACCACATAAGCAAAAAGAAAAAAGTCAGAAGTGGCACTGTGGCTCAAGTGGTAGAGCGCTAGCCTGGAGCTGAAGAGCTGAGGGACAGCGCTCAAGCCAAGAGTTCAGGCATCACGATCAGACCCCCCCCCAAAAAAATCATTTGTCAAAATATGAAATGGACTGAATAAAAGTGCCAAGGTTATGATTTTTATTGTATCAAAGTCATCTTACAAGTGCTTGATTAGCTTGATTAGTATCTTTTTAGCCATTCTTACATCTTTGCTAGGTAATTTTTAACATTCTGATATTTAAAAAATCTACTTATATCCCTTGCCTGAAATTATTAAGAATTTGTAAACAGTTGTAGAACCTGACAATATCATGACATTTTTGTAAAATCAGATATCTGTACAACCATGATACACAAGTGACTCTTAATTTTATTTTTGTTTTCTCTAAAGGAATAATAGTTCATTTATATCCCCTATAAAATGTTATCTCTCATCATCTTAATAACCTTTTAAATTTTGAGTATTTCATTTCATAACTTTAACTCTATTCACAATGTTTTAAAATAGTATCTTCAGGCATTCTCAACTTTAAAATAATTTTCCCCAGGAGAATATGAGTTCATTATGAGTGACAATGTTTTCAAGAAGATGTGAACGACCTCTTCCAAGAATGATAAAGAATTTTTACTTCATAAATATGAAGATAGATTATCCCCATGAACTCATTTAATTGTATAGTCTATAATTAATTTGTATTTACATAGAGTATTCATGATTTATACATATTATGTTGGCTTATATAAACACAGAATTATTTTCATATTTAGTACAGATGTACTTGATTATACAATGAGTAAATTATTGCTAAAGTCATTTTTCTTCATCTGCTTGAATGCCATTATTCATTTATGTCAAAATGATTAAAGTAGGAAAAAGAAACTAGAATTTAATCAAATATTTTATGCTTCTAATAATAACACTTTCAGTCATTATTCAAAAAGTAAAAGTTAAGCTTTATAAAGTTAAAGACCTTTTTATTAAACTCAATACTTACAATGTATTTAGCATATAATAAATATTTGTTAAAGGATAAAAATGTTTAATAAGAAATATTAGGTTAATAATGAAGGTTAAATATATGGTCATAAGGTAAAATGAGATATTCACATCACATTTTATGTACCTTCTTTGAAATTGTGGACTTCATAAGATTTATAATTCTATTTTCTATAATTATATTTTCTTTGTAACTATACTATAATAAAAAATTTTACCACTCTTATGTTTATTTTATGTCATAAAAATTTCATGCACATCATGAGAAGAAAAACTCACTAAACTGCATATAAATGTTGTGCGCAGGAGCTCTGGGACAATCTTTTGTCAATAGTCAGTTGATCATGTCAAATGATTCTTGCTTGTTTGCAGTTATAATTGCTCAGGAAATATTTTCAGTGAGTTGTATCCAGCAAAGACACAAAAGGGACATTTCATCTATAATAACAAAGTATATATTAATCCAGATGTATATATTAATCCAAATTCATATTGGATGTCTGAGAACAAAAGTATCATTTCTAAGTATGTAAGTTGAACTGTAGTTCCTTCAAATTTGTATTTTGAGACCGTGCAATCAGATTTTCCAGTGTATATCTGTCACATATCACAGATGCACTCTCAAGATGATATCTTGCTATAACATTCCAAATTAAGGAGAATGACAAGGTGTCTTTCCTCACTGTGGCTACGCTTTCATACCAGAATTGTCTCACCAAACCTCTGTGCTGAATTTAAGGCTTGGGTAGGTTTGTTTGGGCTAGGATTGCCAATCTGTCTTGAAGTTACTAATGATAGTAACTTCAGCCTCTCAGTCCCTTCCTGTGAAATTCAGGACTGCCTTGAACTTGATGGTTTTCTTTCTGAACTTAGTTCTTCCACACTTTGATGCTTTCCTACCATATCTTTCATAACCACTGATGTTCTTTCTCTCTTCCTTTCTCTGAATGTAATTTCCCCTTCGAGCCCATCAATGTTGGCTCATGCCTATAACCCCAAGCAATTTGGGAGGTAGCGATTCAGAGGTTGTGGTTTCTGTTCTTTTAAGTTGTATTCTGAAGCATTTGTACAGAGCAGTTACAATTCCATAATTCAGGTTATGAGTACAATGCATGACTCCACCTCCCAATGGGGTTATTATGATTGGAGATCATGTAGCTAAAAAAAAATTGAATCCAATATTAACCAATACCTCGACGCTGCACACTGTCGCTGTGACCAAGAGAATTTTGATTCCAGGATGGCCTGAGAAAAAAAGTTTATCCAACCCTAATCAATAAGTCAAAGCTGGACATGGTGGTATGCACCTAGTATCCTCAATATGTTACTGGGGTTATATCCTTTGGGGCAGTATCTAGTCCCAGACTTTCCTCCCTTCTTTTCCCCCTCCCTCCCTCTCTGTCTCTCTCTCACACATTGTTTCCTGTCTATCTTGAGGCTAGTAGACACTGACACATGCTCCCACCACCATGATTTACTTCCACACCACACAGTTGCCAGAAACTAAAATGACCATGAGCTAAAACCTTTGAAATCGTGAACCAAAAATATGAATTATTCCTCCCATTCAATTGTTTCAGTTTGTTGTTTCCTACTGCTACATCCATAAGGGACTAATTCCTCCCACTAAAATGATTTTGTTTGGTGTTTCCTATCACAACAGGTAGCTACATCCTTTTGTTTTTCTAGGACTTGATGTACTTACTTTCAAATAAAAATATTTCTGCCTTCAGTTACTTTGGAAGAAAATAAATGGCTTCAAGAATAGCCACACTTTAATCACGGTAATCTATGAATGCATTAGAAAGAAAAGGGAGTTTGCAGATATAAAAGTATGGCTCATTACATTTGAAGATTATCTTGGATTATTCTCATCAAAGATACATTTCAGTAAACATAAATCCATAGTAGAATTTGAATTTTCTTTGGCTTTCGTTGACTCACATATAAGCAAGTAAGCCATGCAATTCTGAGTTCTGCTTAGAAAAGAAGGGCAAAGAGAAGAGTCACTCCCCCTCCCCCTGCTGACAGAAGTATTTTAAAGACACATCTAACTGTGAACCTGGAAATGGCACAGCCATGTGCTGTTATTTGAAAGAGGTGAGCTGTCATGCAGAAAACAGCAGAATGCAGTGAGGAGAGACTAGATACTCAAAGAATCTCTGGGTACTTATTTCAACAACTTTGTGGCTACTGTGAATTCTGGCGATGAGCCAAAAAAAAAGAATGAGAAATCAAGGCCATTACTAATAACCAAGAAGATTTGAGGTGTAGGTAGTCAACCTACTAGATTCAATCAACATCTTCTTACTACACATACTCTGTTGCCATAAATACCCTATTAATCCATCTCCTTCAGAGACGTTTTATGAAGCTGATCAAGATATATGGAGGAAAATAAAATGAAAAAGGGTCCTATTTATATTATCTTTTATTTATTTATTTATTTTTATTGTGAAAATACTGTACAGAGGGGTTACAATTACATGGGCAAGATAATGAATACATTTCTTATCAAGCATTGTAGCCTCCTCCTTTGTTTCCCCTTCCCATCCCATCCTCCGCTCCCACCCCACCTCCCCCCACCAACCAAAGTTGTAAAGTTCGTTTTCGACATAACAACTTGTACGTCTCATTGTTGCAATGGGTCCACCTATATCCCTGTTTAAATGATTTGTTTTTTCCCTTCCCCTCCACAAATTATAACAACATCAAATACAGTGAAGGTAGGGTTTATACAGTGGGGGAGGAACATACAAAGCAACAAAGAAATAATTTTATCAATGTGTTAGAAACAATTGCATGAAAGAAAAAAACATTTGAATACATATCTTAGTGTTCATTTCCCTAACTTCAACTTAACAGACCTTTTCGGCTTGACTCAGACATATACTAGTTATTGCAAATAAGGGAAACCATGGGACCTATGTTTCTTTGGGCCTGGCTTACTTCACTTAATATAATTTTTTCCAAGTCTTTCCATTTCCTAACAAATGGGGCAATGTCATTCTTTCTGATGGAAGCATAGAATTCCATTGTGTATATATACCACATTTTCTTGATCCACTCATCTACTGAGGGGCATCTGGGTTGGTTCCATATCTTAGCTATGGTAAATAAGGCTAAAATAAACATAGCCGTGCTGGTAGCTTTAGTGTGGTCTTGTTTGTGAACATTTGGCTAAATGCCCAAAAGTGGGATTGCTAGGGAAGCTCTATGTGGAGTCTTTTGAGAAACCTCCATATTGCTTTCCAAAGTGGTTGAATAAGTTTATACTCCCACCAACAATGAAGTAAGGTTCCCTTCTGTCCACATCCCCTCCAGCAACTGTTGTTATTAGAGTTCTTGATTCTAGCCATTCTAACTGGGGTGAGGTGGTATCTCAATGTTGTTTGGATTTGAATTTCTTTTATGGCTAGAGAGGTTGAGCATTTCTTCAGCTAGATCCTTATATATCACCCTGCACCAGGATCAACTCAAAATGGATCAAAGACCTTGGAGTCAAAGCAGACACTCTGAAAACAGTACAGGATGGAATAGGAGAAACCCTAGGTCTCCTTGGCACAGGCCGAAATTTTAATAGACACTCAGAAACACAACAAATCAAAGAAAGGTTGGACAAATGGGATTGCATGAAATTGCAGAGCTTCTGCATGACAAAGGACATAGCTAGCAAGATCAATAGAAAGCCCACGGATTGGCAGAAGATCTTCAGTAGCCATACAACAGACAGGTGTCTCATATCTAAAATATACCTGGAACTCAAAAAATTGAATCAGACAACAACAAATCTTCAAAGAAACTACTGCCCAATAAATAAGTGGGCTGAAGACTTAAAGAGAAACTTCCCTGAAGAGGAAAGAAGGATGGCCAATAGACACATATATTATATTTTTATATGAAAGCAGACAGCTACAACAGCTCTATTTTTATTAAAACCAGCTGACCAGTATTTACCTAATGCCTGTTCATTGCCCATTTGAAAACAATGATTTTATCTCAATATTTCCTTGCTAAAATGACTTCAATCTCTTTAAGCTTTCCTCATATTTTATTTTTCTACATTTTATTGGACACTTTCATCTCTCTACCCTGAGCACTAGAAAAAAAAGAGAGGAACTTAAAAAAATCCAGATACTGTTTTTAATCAATTTCATAGTAATCTCAGCTTGCCAAGTGCAAATAAATAGTCTCTATATGCTTTCTATATGCATGAAAGAGGAAAAATTTTTCAGGATTTCTATTAATTTAAGGATTCCCTTACAGATTTACCTTAAAAAAGAAAGGTGCTATTTATTTTACCAGGTTATTTTTACATGAGATTGTCCAATGAATGATTTTTACTATAAAGCAATGAAATTATTTCTTGGAAAGGAGATTAGGGATTAAATAATGCCTGATTAGGGATTAGATAATCATCATCAAACATTATTTGCCCTGTGTTCCTAGGCCAAGTTTAATATTTGACACAGGGTTATAAGTGATATAAAATCAAGGGCACTTTGTGCTTAAAATTTTTAACATTTTGGAGATTATAGGTATATAATTAATTAATTGGAGATTATGTATATAATAATTATATACCTAAAATCATGTCCATATCCTAATATCAATAACCTTGTCATTTGCATGTAGAATGTCACATTTTATTTTATCTCATATTTGGTAAACAATTTATCACCATGTATCTTCTTTTGGATTTTTATAATGCTCAGTAGACAATGATTAATGCTAGTTATTAAGATCAGAGAAATAAGTCTGGAAATACTTATTTAATATCTGTCTTGCCACATGGGTTCTTATCATTTTTATATATGTATTTTTTCAACTCTCTAATGAAGACCAAATTGTTCAAGCTGTAATAGGCTGTGCTTAAGAACTAATTGTAAGTGAAAAAGTTTTACTTTTAACATAATGAAGCATGGACCAAAAATTGGTAAAATGTAATACCTTTTTAACAGTCAAGGTACATTCTAGAAAGGGAAATTGGTGAGTAGATGTGATCATTTCATTCTTTGCTATGGATTCATTTAACACCCTAGTATAGAATCTCAGAAAATAATAATAATAACAAGATCGTCACAGAAGTAGATGATAGAGGATAGATAGAAAACAATCAAAATATAAAAGTAGCTATGTTTATTACAAAGAAATGTCACACCAGTTTTTTTACATAGTAGCATTGCATCTTTGATACCCAATTAAATAATAATGATTATTTTAGGTTAGTAGTAAAAGTAATTGTATTTCAAACTTCTGGAATAAGCATAATGATATAAATGTTCCTGTAATTTATAGTCTTAGTAAAATTATAGATATTCATCATAACCTGACCACAAGCCTTGAGTCCTTAAAATTGTACAATTTCAGTTATAGACTTGTTAAAATAAAGACCCAATTTTTCACTCTTCGGCCAACTACTTTCAGTCTAAGGACATTTGGGGGCCCATAGTTTCAACAACTGTACTTCCTAGGAAGAATTGGGGCTTTATCCAAACTTTGACTTGCCATGAACTTACTGGGAAAAATTCTTCTAATTTGTTTAAAATTATTCACTCTGACCTGTTATGATCAATTTCAAAAGAGTGAAAGCCTTAGGATTATATAAAAGCATTTAATATAAATTTCTTTTCTAGAAATTCCTGCATAGAGCCAGGCTCCTCTGTGTTTCAGGGGACAACATAGCATCAACACTGTTGGGGTCATACACTTTCAAACTATTTCTTGTATATATGACCCAGGTTATATTCACTCTCAACATTTGACAACAACATGAATAAACACCCTTTGGATCCAATGTAGTTTGCCTATCAGATCAATCAAGTTGCATTAAAACACTTCTGAAACAAAAACACCATTCAAACAAGAGCAAAGCTCTACTCACCTAGTTCTGTTTAAGCACATTTTACTTTATTAAATTCCAAATATTTCCCCAAAGAGTTGATAGATCCAGGGAAAATGTAAATCCAAGACATATTCAAAGCATAGCTGAAGTTAATTATTAAGATGATGTAGCTGGGCACTGGTGGCTCATGCCTGTAATTCCAGTTAATCAGGAGGCTAAGATCTCAGGATCATTGCCTGAAGCCAGCCCCAGAAGGAAAGTCCATGAGACTCTAACCACCAATAAACTACTAATAAAAAGCCGGAAGTGGCACAGTGGCTCAAGTGTTAGAGTACTAGCATTGAAAACAAAGAAGCTCAGGGATAGCACTAAAGCCATGAGTTCAAGGCTTAGAACTGGAAAAATATTATTATTATTTCCCTTTGCTATTGTCTCTCTTTATATATGTCCATTTAATTGGCAACCTAGTCTTGTCTTTCTTTTGTAGTCTATTTCTACTTTTCAGATATTTCAGAATTCTGATCCCTTTGTCACTAGATGCAATGAGAAACAACTTATTTACAGAAATTGCATATCAGTAATTGAAAATATATTTCAAACTAAAAATTACTGAAAACTAAGCCAACAACCAAAAATCTTTCTTGAAATAATTACAGAAACCTGAAAGTAATGACAGCACAGTAGTACCTGAAAAGTTAGGGAGCACTGGCCACAAGCACCTCATTTTGCTGGGAGGCATTGCATATTAAGGAGAAGCAGCGCCTTTGGTTGAGAGGCCTCAGAGGGAAAATGTAATTGAAATATTAGCTTAGAGCTCTTTCCAATAAGGAGTCTAGCAGGAAAACCTCTCTGCAGTAATTTTAGGCAGCTAAAGACTATATTCTCAATGCAAGAATAAATAAGTAAAAAAAAAAAAAAAAGCCTACCCAGAAGTCTGAATTTGTCAAACTCTGCACCAAATTTGGGGTATCAAGTTTGAATTTCATGTTATCTACACATTTATTCATAAGCTCTTTAGGAATTTTGTAGAAACAAATGTGAACTTTGGAAGAATACATCTTCATTTAAGTCCTAGATTATTCCGGTAAATATTTTTGAGACACAGATGCCAGAGGAGAACCAATAATCCAGACCTCAAAAGAAAGTCAAGTATATAATAGAGAATCAGGAGAAACAGCACACAATAGGAAAGGACACACACACACACACACACACACACACAAGATTCCAAATATAACATTTAGGTACAGTAGTTTATAAAGGAGAAAAGACAGAATAAGGAAAAATAAAAGTACAGTGGATATGCCACGTTTCCTTCAGAATGTGTTTATTCATTTGCTAATTAGCAACAGGATGTTGACTGTACAACCTCCATTTTCTTATTTTTCCTAGTGTCATTTTGAAGTCAAATTTGAATGTAAACAAACTAAAACCAAAATAAATAATTGATTAGTTCATACACTGTAGTATTAAAAAAAAGTTACAAAATTTGCGTTAGGGGTAGAGTTTTAGGAATATTCTTGCTAAAATTTGAAGACTAATATTCGTGATTACTAACCATTTAATAGTTACAAATGTGTACATGGGTAAGGCTTGATTTAAGTTACTCTTGAATGACATATAGACAACTAAATTGTCCATCTTTAATATGATCACCGTATATATCACCATATAGAAAAGTACAATGCTCAATAAAACCAGTGTATTCTTTCCAGTATAGTATTATAAATACCATAGGAAATAATTTAAAGTAAATAAAGTTTAATGATTTTGTTATTAATAATAATAATGTGATATAATAATGATTATTAATAATTTGATAATATTTAAAATAAACAATATACAATCATGTTATATACAATATAAATGTTTCTTTCTTTTCAATAAAAACTGTCCTGATAAAAGACATAATCCCTTCATTCTCACTTTCAAACTCACATAATTTATCATTCAATTCCTGCTTATGATCACAAAGTACAAAATAGTTACACCCTTCATCTAGGTGAAGCTTAGTTTAATCTAAATTGATTGAAAACTATGTCATTCAGGAGTCTAAATTTATGCATTCTCTCATAATTTACAAGTTTCTACTTGCAAATTCATAGTTATTTCCAAAATTATTACTCTTTTTCAAATGTACAGTTTTTCTTTACTACAGTTACAATGTCTACATAAAGGATTTTTTTGCTTTGTCTCTAGTTGAGTGCGTAGGCAGTGATTTCCAAACTGTATTTTATATTTGTAGTTTTTCAAGTTTTGAGAGTTAATCTATCATTTTAGACATAAGTTCACACAATCAAGGACACCTTAAGTTTTTAAATCATATTATTCTTATATCCCATAAATTACAGTAGTAATCTGAAAGATAAGATTTTATTATAATTTATAGCCTACATACTTCAAGCATTTTGCAAAACCTTAACAATGACATAAGTATTCAGTAACATAAAGTGCAATGTTATTTGTAAAAGCTGCTGAAATGACTCCACACCATGTAATCATATTTGAAATGTGATTTTTCCTATTTACCCATGTAGAAATGAAATCTGTAAACTGGATGATTCTTGCGGCTAGGCTTGTCTTCTGATCTCTTTTGAGAACTGGAATTCACTGAAAATCACATGTGCCCTAAAGGGCCCTTGTTTCCTTCTGTCATTCTCCTGAAATGTCTCCCAGACACTAGGAGAATGAGACATTCCCAACCTGCAGGATGATGAGAGGGAATGGAGACTCCAGAAAATCTGCCATAAACGGAGACGAGAAGGAGTCAAACTGAGATCAGGCCATATCCACAGATCTGCAGAACTGTCCAATGCAGTCAATTATGCATGTATGTGTATGTATGCACATGTATGCATAGGAATTTATACAAACACATATGTATTTGTTTGATACACCCACGAAAGTTGAGACATCACATACATTTATCTATTTATACTTCACATATATATGTACTTACATGTACACATGTTTATAGATATACATAAAAACAAATGTATTTATTCATCAACATATTCATATGTATATATATAGTAAAATTCATTAATACTTCCATATTAATCAGAAGTTTAACTAATACTGTCTTATGAAGTAGTAGCCTCTATTCTTCAATAGATTTATCTTTCAGATTTGATAACTTCTAACAATACTTTTATGAATATTCCTACTGGCACCTTATTGATAGGTGAGTTTTTTCTAAAATTTCATTCTGTTTTTGTGAATAATATAACTATACTGATTTCTGAAGAGAAATGCACATCTCTATCATATGTTTATATTGTACGTAACATATATAATGCAGATATATAATTATATATGTATAACATAATAATATAAAGAATCCATGTAAAATATAGGAATTTAAAGGCTGTGATTTAATTCCCCATTTTTTCAGATCATTATCATTTTATGACAACGTTTGACCTATATTATTTAAAATCAAAGCCCAACAGAGTTAATTAATTCTGGATGCCCTAATGATGATGAAGCCTTTCAACTGACTTTTTCCTTGAAATTCAACTATTTTAATTATTTAAAGTTAATTTAATATTAAACCAATGATTAATTTATAGACATTAAATATTTAATATGGATACATTAAATAAAAACAATATGACTACTTCCTGATTTCATAAGTATATTTATTTTTAATTATTAAGAACACAAGCCAGACCCAAAGGAACATAGGCTTCATGCTATCCTTCATTTGTAATAATTAGTACAGGTCTAGAATAGTCCTAGCAGAGGATCACAGTAGTTCAATAGCTATGAATATATGACCATATTAAACGATGCTAATCGAAAGGTACTGTGTGAAGTTATTTCTGTATTCTTTCTTTTTTTCCTTTGTTTTATCCCATTTTTGCTGTTTTGGTACCCTGTGTATTGTATACACATTTATCTGATTTGGGAAAGGGAAGGGGAATAAAAAAACGATGAGACAAAGTGTGAATCAATGCAACAGATACAAAATACTAAGTTGGAAATGAACTTTACAGCTTTGGGGGTAAGAGAGTGTGGTGGGGAATAGGAGCAAAACAAGGGAAGGTGTAACAATGTTCAACAAGAAATGTATTCATTACCTTACTTATGTAACTGTAACCCCTCTGTACATCACCTTGACAATTAAATTAAATTAAATTGAAAAGAACACAAAAGTACATCTCCAGCATTCCTAAACATCAAGAATTATGTAGCAATTTGGTTTTCCCTTTAAACAAAAAGCCCTGCACTAATTTGTTCTAACTCTCAAAGCTTTTTCACGAATTAAACAACTGAATTAAATTACTGAATGAACACAGGATGTGTTCACTAGTTTCCTCAAGCAGTGTCTTTCTCCTTGTATTTATTCACTTTTCTCCTTACCTGTGTCTAGTGTTCCTCAAGGTCATATTCTCATGGCAATGATTTTATGTACCTAACAACTAATCAGAGGGTGTAAGATAATACATCCCATGTTAATCTTCTTCTAATTGGTAATACATATTAATATTGTTTAGTTGTAATGGTATTGATCAAATGGTAGCTTTTTCTGTGAACTCTAGAAATAAGGAAATACTTTGTTGTGATTGTACAACAGTATTGAAAAATAGTATGCTGGCTGTTAGAATGGCTGAATTCTAAATTACATACTAGATTATGTCATTTAAACTCCTCTCTTTTTCTTTCCTTCTTACCATATTTCCTTCCTACATTCCTTTCCTCCTATTTTTCCTGAAGGTACAACTATGCAAAAATATAACATTTTTATGATCTAGCCACTCTTCCAAGTCTGACACAATACCATGATGGTTACTATAGTGCTAAAAGTTTGAAAATCTGATTTAAAAAAAAAGGACAGGAGAAAATTACAGAGACGAAAAGAAAACTGAGGATATGGCAAGTTTTGAAATTTGTAGGGTCTCACATAGAAAGGGCAGATTATGGATGGCATTTCCCACCCTTTCTAATATAGAGATGAAAATGTTTAAATGTGATGCTTTTCTACAACATGATGTAGTTGAAACAGAAAACTTGACATGGATGCAGACATGTCTTTCAGGAACACCATTTTTTATTTACTACCAAGAAGTACAAGGAAGACAGGACAATCTTTAAGTTCATGCAAACCCTGCTTTCTCTTTTGAAGAAACTCTTTCTAAAATACTCTTCTAACAAACTTTGCATTTCACCAGTGCTCTTACTGGATCACACATACATATACCCATAAAAGGCTATAATTAATTGACTGGAATTATAGGAGGTTCCACATCCACATTTCTATTACTGGAAAGAAAATGAGAGAAAAGCCATCTTGTTCATTTAGGAAAGACTCAAACTGAGTCATCACTAGGTCACTTTATTTATAACTATCATCTGGGTTATCATATTTTCAAAATGAGTAAATTTTCAATGATATTGCAAAATCATGCAAAATAACCTTTGGAGTAAACCTAGAAAAAGAATGAACTCTCTGTGCAGTTTACTGATTAGACATTAGCATGTTAGAACATATTCTAAATGGTGTGATTTTGTGAGCCACAATCTCTATTTACTTGGTGATGGCTAATAACAATGAATGACATGAACACAAGCTGTCAGGAGAGGTTGCACATAGACAGGGTCTTCATTAAGAAAGTAAGGCTGATACCCCTGCAATGACTCCCCACATACAGAAGTGTCCATACATAGACTGTAACAGATGGCAAATGACAGCTTCATAATTGAATAGCAAGTCGGAGGCTAGCAGATAAGGTTTATGTGCTAGATTTACATTTCTCTCTTTGTGGGGGAATTTCCATCATTGTTATCTAAAAATTGGAACTGCCTTTGTATTATTTTCAGCTTCTTTATAGCTCTCTATTCTTTTCCATTTTAACACTGTCAAAATATTCCTTTATTTTCATTCCAGAATATTCCATCATGCCCTTTACAAAATGAGATTTCTTATTTGAAGCAAAACAGCAGGCAAACGAAAATCAACAAAAGTTATGCAAAAGTTCTCTAAATATCATCATGAGTTTATTCAGAAACATTTTTGTAATCTATTTGAATAATATATTTCATTGAGTCAGAATAGTTTCAAATCAAGTATAAACTATGAGGAAAAAATATCTGTTTCTTTTAGAGGATCAAAATAAGTCACTATTAACAGATTTACAGCTTCTCAATTCCCTTTAACAACAAATAAGGTTTTAATCTGTATTTTTACAATTTTTATCTAAAAGAATACCAATAAAATTTTCTTAGAGCAATTTCTTATATAATTATATGCAAAAAAGAAAGATTTATCTTCATGACGAGGTTTACTAAAGGAATGATGATTACTTATAAGAATTTGTTACGAAAGGGATGGGAAGGGGAAACAAAGGAGGAGGCAACAATGCTTGATAAGATATGTACTCATTACCTTGCCCATGTAATTGTAACCCCCCTGTATGGTATTTTCACAATAAAAAAAAGAATTCGTTATGAGTAATTAGTTTGATGCTGCAATATTAGTAAGACTTATGTAAGAAAAGGTCATAATGATTCATAATTGAACACAACTTCCAGATGGCTACAATAAGTGATATGAGATACAAATATAAATCACAGACTCATTTTTAAAACATTGTATTCTACAAGAGCATTTTCAGTGAAGCACCTTGCCTTAAAATTATCTAGGAGTTAGGAGGACTCTTTGTTTTAATTCCATCAACCAATAACACAAAGACAAAGGGAAGATAAATATCAGTGGGTAAGATTCCAGAGTCAATATAGTGTCCTTGCAGGTAGAGAAAGAGAGAGAGAGACAGAGACAGAGAGACAGAGACAGAGACAGAGAGACAGAGACAGAGAAAGATGACAGGTAGATTGACAGGAAGATGATAGATAGATAGATAGATAGATAGATAGATAGATAGATAGATAGATAGATAGATAGATAGATAGATAGATAGATAGATGAGTAGAGATCCACAACACAAATGTGGTAGAGAGATCTTTAGTTGGTGACCTTTGTAGTTCCCTTCTATATTTCATATCCTGTGTAATTATTCCCCTTGACTAGAGTCAGGACACATGTCTTGTTTTTAACTTATGGAATATCATAAAATATGGAGGCTTATATATTTCTTTATAACAAAAGTCTACTAATTTTTATCCTAGTAACATTTCTGTATTCGTTTAAATGCTTTAGCTTGCCATTTTTATGTTCTTAATACTTTCGTATTTGTCTTAAGGTTTTGAGGGCAAAATTCAGCGAGGCCATGGAGCCTGCTGACAGATGGAGGTGATAACTAAAGATGAGTGTCTCCAGGCCATTGCCAATCTCTGTTTCCCCATTTCCACATTGCTCCCGTGACATCGCACAAACAGAGAAAACTTACCTGTTTCAGCTTCAGGTTGGCATCTGCTTGTCTTTCTCTTTCAAGTTGAGAGATTTTCATCTGTGGGTATAATGAAATTCCTTTGTATCCTGGACATTTTGTTTTCTCTATATGAAGCTCAGAATTATTGTTAGGTCAACCATCTTAGTTGGCTTTCTGTAATAGTCATCAGCAAGAGGAGAGGAATTTTCATTCCATCTTCTCTTGTGAGAAAAGTCAAAGTTAGTGGTAAAATTTCTCAGTGCCCAGGAAATAATGTCTTCTGTGTATATTATGATTTTCAAAGAGTTGATTACTATATTACTGGACTACAGATACCTTTCTGGTTAGCCAATACTTCATTGGCTTACTTCATTAATTTCCTTCCTTGTCTCACTTCTTGTAATTCTTTACATATATTATCTAATGTCTCATCCCAAATAAATGGCTTGTATGAAATCTGCCATTGTGATTAAAAGTAATCTAAACAGGCCTTTAATAGCATAAATACCTCTATAAAGAAGACCATCAGAGTGCAAACCAGAAACTAACCAACTTGCCAGTCAGATGACAAGGCCCAAATTAGAGATTCATGGTATATCCTTCTAATTCTTTGGACTAAAATGTGGACCAACTCACCGAAGTTGATAAGATAATGAAGTTGTATTAAGTTCCACTTAAGGATAACTTCAATAGAGAATAATGAGACAACAAATCCTTCCCCCAAACACCTCCAGACACATCATATAAGAAGTACACTGAGAGAAAGGTATAAAACCAGTCTTAGCCAATAGTAAACAGCAAGTGATTGGTTACTGAATTACACTGAGAGAATGTATCTAAGTAATTTGGAGGAAATGTACATGAAAACAAATTGCTCAGAGAACACCTGGCATAAAAGATAGTTATTCACCAATGGTCAGCCATCCTCTACCTTTAGCAAACCCAACACTGCAACAGCAGGGGAAGCTGTGCTGGGAGAATGTAAATCTTCTCAGCACTTTTCCGGCAAGTGAAGCTGCTAAATCCAAAGTTATTAGTTGTATAGGCAAAGAGAGATTTGATCATGGTTCAGACTTCCATAGGAACCAATACTCAATGACAAATTTATTTTATTCTAGACCTTCTAAGCCTAAGATCCAAGTGTCAGACATAATACATCTAAATGATTCTGTATAACATCAAAGGAAAGCATTGGTTGATTTTTCTATAAAATTGTCACACTGGAAACTATGACCCCAAATCCTAGAAAAATAACAAAAAAGTAAAAACCTAAGAGGATGCAAGAATGGAAAAAATAAAAATAAAAAGGTAAGGAGGAAGGAAGGAAGGAAGGAAGGAAGGAAGGAAGGAAGGAAGGAAGGAAGGAAGGAAGGAAGTTAATGTTGCTTGAAAGAGATTTTAAAAACAAGCTAAGTATTGTGGTCCATGCTTGTAATCTCAGTTATTGGGGAGACAGAGTTAATTGGATTGGGATACAAAGACAGTCTAAGAAACAGTATGAGACCCAATCTGAAATAAAGAAACTAGAGGAAAAAAACAAAGACTGGAGACATGGCTCAAGTGATAAGAGTGCTTGGCTAGCAAATGTGAAGGCCTGAGATTAATCTCTAGTATTGCAAATCATCATCATCATCATCATCATCATCATCATCACCACCACCATCATCATCATCTTCCACACTAAAAAAAGCAAAATTACCTGTTCGTACAATTAATTATAAATTAATTATAAATCACAAAATTACTTTTTACTTCATATTTCTCTAAGATTTTTATAAGCTATAATTTAAAAGGTCATTAGATGAATTTTAACACATATATAATAGAAGATATGCAACGAATAAAATGAATAACTGAAAATCTAGTTACATATACCATGGAAATAAGTAGAATAGAAAAAGGAAAGTAACTCAACATCTTTGAGTCTGATTGTTTCATTTCATATCAGAACTGGATGAACATTGTACAGTGAAAAGATGTTTCACATCCCTTCTTCTGTCAAGGGGGAGGTAAAGAAAAAGACATACTTTTGGCAATTTTATTTAATAAGTTACATTTTCCTTAGTCACTACTTCTTTAAAATATTTGCAGTATGTTCTTTACCTATTCTTGATTCTCCCTTTCTAATTTTGCAAGTCTTTGAGCCTCAGCCAGGTGTGGATTACTGTGTATGACATTTGATTGAGGTAGGCTTCTTTGCATGGGAATGGTGTGGGTATTTGTGTATTGGTATATGCAACTTGTAATGACAGAGCCCAGGGGTCTATACGTATGGTGAGGGCTTATTATCTCCAAAACCATATTGTTAAACTAGTGACTTTGGAAGCTCATAGCTCTTTATCATTCATTTGGCCAGTAAGAGTCAGGTGACCTTTTTCTTTACTGAGTTTTAGTTGTGTCAATTCTTTTTCTTTGAAAGAAATTTAAATGGCTTTTTAAAATTTAAATTGCTTTTTTTTCTTTCTACAATTGGAAACTGGTAGTGGAATAAAATGCCATCTTTTGGCTATCTAACTCCTGGCTTTAATAGCTGTAATGAATCCTGTAATGAACCTTGAATTGGCATATGACAAAAAAAATTCCTTAAAAGAGGTTCACATACTTGCTTCTTGTTGCCCAAAATTCTCTGTAAAAAATGAGCTGAGGACAAGGAACAACTGCATTGAGCATAATTAAATGGAGTGAGATAGTAAACATTTGAGAACATTAAGATATCTTAGGCAATAAGTTAGCAAAACTCCCATTTTCTTGTAAATTGTTATTTCAAGGAAACATTATTGATGTAATTGCAGTAGCTAACAAAACATAAAGCATTATAAAGCTTTCTCATCTAGGTTTAAATTTGGTTTGGGGCAGAAACTATATATCTTTAAGCAGTAAAGGAATCCTGTAGACAGAAAACCCACTGAAAGTTTTCTATTAGTATTTTTTTTCTGCTTTGCAATGTTATTCACAGTGAGATTACAAAATCAGCTACTGTCTAAAAAAATCTAATTATAATAAGCTTATTATGTACTCCTTAGTCTCTCGCTAGTATCATTTGCAAAGAGAAATTTATTCTTACTGAAATTTAGGTAACCTTTAAAAGGTTTTGATTACATTATTATAGCTGTAGTATAAATTGTAAGAAAATAAAATATACATCCAGACTTAGTGAGTATATTTGTAGCCACCTAGGAAACATGAAAATACAAGATTTATAATTTTAATTAAAATGGATGGAAAGAGAATATTACTTATAAAGGTTTATAGTGTTGCTTTTGCTGAACTATCCCTGGAATCTGAAAACGTATCTTTACAGTTGCTACTTTAATTTATTAAGTCCTCTGACTTCTCTACTAGAACAGAAACTTTCTTTAGGTGAGCCAGCATCATTTATATACATAAGTGTCATCAGATGGAAATCTAAAACATTAGGTATCATATCCATAGACTGCAAGGCATATATACAGATTATTTGTTATCTAGATAAGACTTCCTACTATCATTTTCCTTTTGTGATTTGTGGCTTCCTTATCACAGAGGAGATATGATTAAGATGTTAATTAGACTGCACAATAGAAATTGCTACAATACTAATCACTATTATACCAGGAATTCCAGATCTAGAAAAAATTACTTTTCCACAACTATCCATTAGTGTTGATAATGGACATTATTTTTTTAGAGTTTATGGAAGTAATTTATAATCTAGCACTAACTTGGGACTAGAATCTGCATTTGAGTATATATTTATGTAGTTTTAATATAAATTATCCACTACCAACTCATATATTGGTGACTGCTAGCTGATGATGGCCTTGAGGAAGTGATCAAGTCAATTCAAATGTGAGAGATCATTAAAGCCAACAAGGCAGGGCCCAGCTGAAGGAAATGAGTCACCAGAGGCTTCAAAGTTTGTCTAGTCCACTTCCTGTCCACCATAAAGTACATAGTCTCTACAATGTGCTCCCACCACTGTTGTGTTCTTCCTAACCACAAGTCCGGAACCAACAGAAGAAAAGACTATGGACTTTCAGCTAACAAGTGGCAGAGCGCTAGCTTTGAGCTGAAGAGTGCAGGGACATTGCCAAAGCCCAAAGTTCAAGGCCCACAACCGACCAAAAAAAAAAAACTTTGAGCCAAAACAAATCATCCTCCCCTGTTTAGATCAGTCACTTTTGTTCAAGGGGGAAAATCTGACCCACATATGCATTTACAGTCTATGAAAATCCAAAAAAACTCACCTCCATTTTTAAGGTACTAAAATCACAAGAAAGAATGGCCTCATGATTCTAATTGCATTTTTAATAAAGTACTTTGAAGTTATGCTTTGCACAGCAGCATTTAGAAAGTGATTATTCTGCATTAATACTAATGAGTCTTGTTAACTAGAGTTTTGATTCACTTTTTTAGTGCAAATTCTACTTAATTTGCCAGTCCTAAGTTTTACTCTATTGTTACACATACTCTTTTCAAACAGTATGTAATTTTTAAAATTCTCTTCAATACCCAGTGTTTTAACTGAGGTATTAGGTATTTGGAAGAAGAGTGAACATGAAAAGAAAATCTTTTTATGTAGAGGCCACTGGCAGTCGGTGGCCTTTCCTATGCCCTTAGCAATACTACTGGGAAATTCTGGAACTTCATTTTTACCATCTTCAAGTAAAGCTATTTAAAAGAAGAAACTCTTACAGTGTTCAGTATTGTGCAAAATCTCATCACAAAATATTTCTCACTCCAAATCATACAAAAATGAAGAAAAGAAATAAAACCTTTATTAATATACAACATCTCTTATAGACACAGTATATTTTTTGCATTTCTCAAAAGAAATGAAGCAAGCACTTTGGAATCTTAATAATCCCATATCTTAGATACTTAAGAGCCACAATGAAATGAAGCATATATTTTGTTTGTTCCCTATCTTTCTAGTCATTGGATTTGGTATGGAGAGACCATGTTTATTATAGGACTAGGGAGTCAAGCTCAAGAGACTATCAATTAATGACCATCTAAAAGGAAAAATGGAGATTAGAAGAGGTACACAAAATCTTTTAAGACATTAGGCCAAATTTTATCCACCTTCTTGGGGTTTGCAAAAACTGGGTTCTTCCTATTGTTCTTGGATTCTCAGTTTGGGTGCAGTTTCTTGGCCTTTATTGGAGAAAAACAAATCGTTTAAATAGGGATACAGGTGGACCCATTGCAACAATGAGATGTACAAATCATTCTGTCGAAAAACGAACTTTACAACTTTAGTGGGGAGGGAGAGGATGGGAAGGGATGGGAAGGGGAAACAAAGGAGGAGGCTACAATGCTTGATATGAAATGTACTCATTATCTTGCCCATGTAACTGTAACCCCTCTGTACAGTATTTTCACAATAAAAAAAGACATTAGGCCATAACTTAACACACCAAAAATCCAGTACCTGATTTTTCTAAATGGTATCCATGCTTAGTAAAAGAGTATTGGTAATAAGTACTATTAAGAAATATAAGAATTAAAATTATTTTAGAATGATTAGTAGTACATGAAGAATCATAAAAATTTCCTATGACAAATCTCAGACATTACATAACACAGAAGTCTTCTGATCACTGCAATTCTGTACACTAATAACGCATGGTAACTAATGCCTTTGCCCTTGCAGAAATTATTTTCTAATTACCGAAATTTTATTTATCTACCAGGACTGAGTATTTTGAAAACATGTAACTAATTTGCATTAGTTAAAACCAGTGAATTATCAACTTTCTATACTTCACAGGCATTTCTAACATTTAATAAATTTGTTTTTAACATCAAATGTATTGGTGTTTTATTTATAAGAACTTTTGTTTATAAGAACTTCTTTCAGCTGGGTGCTGGTGGCTCATGTCTGTAATCTTAGCTACTCTGAGGATTGTGTTCAAAGCCAGAAAAGTTCTTGTGGACTCTTATCTCCAATTAACCACTCAAAAACCAGAAGTGGCTTTGTAGTTTAAGTGGTGCAGTGCTAGCCTTGAGCTTGAAAAGGCTTGGGAACAGTGCCCAGGCACTTAGTTCAAGCCCCACAATCAGCAAAAATGAAACAAACAAAACAATCAAATAGGTTTAACCTGCAAGTGCTTATATACTTGAAAATTATTCATTGAAAATTGCATATTAATAAAAACTAGTGTTGTCAATAAGTATTTCATCTTCTACCGATTACATAGTCAATAATTTTTAAATGTTTTTATAATACTGTGAATCACGTATTCATGAATCTAGAGATCACCTGTAGTTACATTGTCACTCATTGACTGATATGATAAAAAGTGGGATAAAGGAACACTGAAAAAACAGATTAAAAACCTATTGTGATAATAGGAAAATGTATAAAGACATAATAGCTATATTTGTATCAATAATAAACATTATTATAATTTTATGTATACTCCAAAGCTGTAGTCCCCGTTGAAAATTGGATTTATCTAGGTTCTGTTATTGTTGTATGGCTGCTATTTAGACTAGAGTGCTAGTGATTTATTAACAAACAAAAAGAAAAGCTAAATTAACTTATAAAGAACAAACAAATCATCCCTTGTCTTGTCTTCACTTTAATTTTTTTTCATTTTAATTTTGTGTGCTTAATTATTCTGTGATGAGTGATTCCTCAAGTATTTGCAAGAAATTGAAATAATGAGAGTTTGAAACAAATTTTAAATTTAAATTCTCATTATACTTCAGACAACCTGAAAAGTAGCACTAGTTTTACAGTCTTATTTTAAAAGAGTGCCACTTTGAGCTACTATGTATGCTACACAAACCCTCAAACTGAGAACTTTACACATTATAAGCCCAGCTGGCAATATCCCTGGGTATACAGAACTTGTAGGTTTTTCTAGCTAGCTTTTTAACATAATCCTCTGAATTCTGCTCAACAAATTTCATTAGATTTAGCATCCAACCTTGTTATATTGAATTGGAATTTTAACATTTCCTAACTATGCACTTATACAGTAAACTTCAGTGGGAAATTAGATAAAACATTTTCAGGAAGGCTGATAATTATTTCACAAATGAATTTTGTTAACAGATATGTGGTTAAATTATTCTGAGAAATGTTTTCACTCCTTTACTTAATTATTTTTATACATTTATATTTAGAAGTAATTTAAGTAATTCATTAGGGAAAGAAAAATATCTCGTGTATGGACTGACGAAGTACATATTTTACATGCCTTGGTTTATTTAATAGACATCAATTATGTTTATCAAAAGTTTCCATTTTATATCTGTATATAAATTTTTTACTGGTAATATTTCCAATTTATATGTTTGCTATGCAGTAGATAGCTCATCGTCTTCAGATAGGGTGAAGGTGAAAGATGTTTTTAAGATTTTTTTTAAGGTCTGGGTGACAAATAAGAGAGAACGTCACTGTGTATAGGGTTTCAACCTTGCAACTCTAAGCTCTTTTTTTTAACATTTCTTTTTTTTATTGTGAAAATGCTGTACAGAGGGGTTACAATTACATGGGCAAGATAATGAGTGCATTTCTTATCAAGCATTGTAGCCTCCTCCTTTGTTTCCCCTTCCCATCCCTGCCCATCTTTCCCCCCTCATCCAATCCTCCTCCCCCACCCACCAAAGTTGTAAAGTTCATTTTCGACATATGGCTCTTGAAAGTCTGAAACGAGGTATTCACAGTTCAAGACCAGCCTGTCCATAGAAGTTCATGACACTCCACCTCAACTTATGGTTGTACCCAGTAGAATAGTTCCTATCATCTCAATGGCTGGTCACAGTGGAGCCCACCTGTCAACTCCAGTGTCACAGGAAGACACAAGGATGACAGCCCAGAACATGGGCATAAGTGAGACGTGGGGGCGGGGTAGGTTGGAGTGGGGGCGGGGTGGGTTGGGGTGGGGGCGGGGTGGGTTGGAGTGGAAGATAATACTGATCAAGGGGCACTGTACACACAAACTGACATGGTGAGTGAAACCCCTTCATAGCTATCGAAAGATAAATTGTTACTTGTTTGTTTTTTAATCCAATGAAAAGCGGGGATGGAATCATAGCTCAAGTGGTAGAAAGCTGGTAACAAGCACAAGGTTCTGAGTTCAAACCCCAAATGTACCAATAGCATCAATTAAAAAGGAAGGACTGCAATCCACCTAAAGTAGTTACTATTCACTGAATTACATTTCCAGAGGAAAAACAATGGGAATATTTTTCCTGCTAAAAGCGTAAGTGAAATAAAGGTGCTGAATCGATAGATTGCTGAAATGGAGGCTAGCTCCTGTAACAAAATGTCATTCTCAAAATGTATGGCTGATCATCATCCTACTTTTACTCTAATTCTGGCATGATTTATAAACAAAATTACTGTGAATTCAAAGAAAAAAAGTGTATTACTGTCAGAACAAGAAGCAAATGAATGTTCTTTATTGAGACCAATATGCTTTTATTGTAAAATATTAACTTACCCTCCCAGAATGACCTTTATCTTCTGAAAGATAATTTACTAAATATTTTTTCAATAAGATGTGCTAAATAAGGTTATTTTCTCTAAATGGCATATGAAGATAAGCAAACAAATCGACTTTATCTTTTCTTATTAATTGATACAGATGTAAAATGTAGACACAGGCCTGACTTTGCATTTTCATTTCACTATTTTGAGTATCTCTTAATAGCTTGTTTCCCCAGACATTGCTTTTTACAGGGGATGACACATTTAGTATGTGAATTTAATAATATTCAGGTCATTTGCTTTATAAAGACTTGTATATGTCTACATTGCCATCACCCTCTTATTTAAGAAAACTTTAATGCTTCAGAATAGATAAAAATATTTTTACTTTTTTGATCTCAATATTCCTTAATAATTTAAATTGAATCAAAACAAATTAATGATCTATAAAGTGGATTTTAAAAGGCACCATTATGACTGCCTATCTATAACTAAAATTGTTTATGTTCCATATAATGTTAACAATGAGGTGGTTTGTATTTTATTATATAGATTTTTTTCCATTATGTAAGATTGTAATAATGTTCAGTAGAGGAATAGAGAGTCACTCATTTATTTTAGAATAGCAGCATAAAACACCAGGTTAATCACAAAGCAGATCAGATATCTATACCATTATATATTAAATCTATCCAATTCATTGTTTCACATCTGTAATCCTATCACCTGGTCCAGATTTTCTCTTCTCTTCCTGTCACTATTTATTGGTAGAAGTGAGGTTTGAAATCAGATCCTTGCTCTTGCCAGGCAGGCACTCTACAATGTAGGGTAACACCATAGCGCCACATTTTCTTTGGGTTGTAGAACTTCTATATTTTGACACTATTTTGTATACTTTATTTATTCCTATTTATCAACCACTTTTCTCTTTATGTTGTAACCTGCTTAAGGAATGACATTTCCCTTGGCTTTTTCAATGATTTGATTTTTTACAAAATTGATGAGCAGTATGTGCTGCTCATCCAGTCCAAGGAATAATCCTCCACACACCCATGCCAAGTACATATGGTATCAGGGTGAGGGGAGAAAACACAATGTAGTCAAAACACTGTGTGTGAGTGAGTGTGTGTGTGTGTGTGTGTGCGTTGGTCCTGGGACTTGAACTCAGGGTCTGAGCATTGTCCCTGAGCTATTTTGCTCAAGGCCTAGATTCCTACTGCTTGAGCCACAGACTCATCTCTCTGGGGTTTTGGTGGTTAATTGAACATGTGTCTCACAGATTTTCTTGCCCAGGCCGGCCTTCACTGTGAACCATGTTCCTCAGAACTCACGTTCTTAAGTAGCTATGATTGAGGCATGAGCCACCAGCACTCTACTTACAATACTTTATTTTAATTTTCATTTTCTCTCTTTTTCTTTTATTTACTACCATTAAGTAGTTGTACAAAGTAATTGCCATTTAACAAAATAGTTTATATGTACAATATATCTTGATCAATGTCACACCTTTCAACATTCTCTCCTATCCCTCTTCTACTCACCCCTTCCCTCACTCTTCATAATTTTGTAGGGTATACGTTGGGTTCTTGAGTGCATTCTCCTCCTTATCCTCTTCATTCCTCTATCCCGTTTCCCCTGACTCCACCACTTTCAAGTACCCACTTCCTGGTGTTTCATTGTGTTGAACGTTGACTTTGCCTTTCTAAGGAATTACACTATTTGAAATTTTTCTTGAATCTACCATATTTCAGTCAATACATTTGTATACACTTGTCTATCACCCAATGTATTTACTTATGAGTTTAAAAGCTAAATTTAGCTTCCACATATAAGGGGAAATATGCATGCTTTGTCTGTCTGGGCCAGACTTACTTCACTTAATTCACATAATTTTTCCATTTCTTTCCAAATTATAAAATATCATTCTTTCTCATGAAGGAGTAAAATTCTATTGTGTGTGTGTGTGTGTGTGTGTGTGTGTGTGTATATATATATATATATATATATATATATACATGTACCACATTTTTCTTTTGCTCAAGGCTAGTGCTCTACCATGTTGAGCCATAGCGACACTTCTGGTTTTTGAGTGGTTAATTGGAGAAAATAGTCACAAGGGGATTTTTCTGCCCCAGGCTGGCTTTGAATCTTGACCTGCAATCTCAGTCTCCTGAGTAGCTAGGATGACAGTTATGAGCCACCGGCACCAGCCACATTTTACTTTTAAAAAGAGCAGTTAAACTGTATCAGTTACAGTATTATATGTTAGTCTTCCACAGCCAAGTCTTTCATTAGCTTTCCACATCTGTCAGGTACCAATGTAGAATAACCCCAAGCCCACTAGCCTTCCTGTGCAGGACAGATAAAGCCATGTGGGTAGATAGATGTTATATGACACACATAATTAAGCATAACAAAAAAGCATATGCTAAACTTACAATACTTGGAACACAAGCAAAATTTTAATAGAAACAATTCTTTAGAGGACTTCTTATGGTGATGGTAGCTGAAATTTTACAGACACAGTAAAGCTAAAAGTTCTTGAGATTTGGCTTGCCTGATATTTTGCTTACCATAAATTTGATCAATGAACTTTTACTCTTAGAATAGAACTCGTGTAGGCCAGAAAGCTGAGATTTCAAATTCAGGGGTAATATCAAAAGGAAATGGCAAAAAGTTATCTTGGATAGCAAAATTAAAAAAAAAATCCTAGTAAAAGTGAAAAAAGAAAGAAAGAAAGAGAAAAACAATAAAACTCCCTATGAGTATACATCTGAAAAACAGCATTTACATAAAGATAGGCATTAAATATGTAAATAGCTATTCTTAAATTGTGTGTGTCTACTCTTATTATCCAGGATAATTAATTATCCAGGATAATTTAATATCAGAATCAGCACAAAAGTTGAGTTATGAAGCACCTATCAAATTTCCTAAAAAGTAACATTTTCAAGAATTTTATCACTCTCTCTTTATCTGCAATGGGGTGACATAGTGCTTGTGAACTGACCTTAGCTTTGCCATTCGTTAGACTAAAGCCATAGCCCAGGATGAACACTTGTCAGCTCGTAGCCTTCCAGTAAGGACACATTCCAAAACTCAAGATCCATTCTAATCTGGCCAAGTGCGGGAGGGTGGGGGGGTTCCACATATATATGAAGGTGTCTTTCTCAATAAGTTCACGTGCAAAAGATGTAATTACGATCCATTATGACACCACATACAAAATGTTAATTCAAAATGAATCATAAGGAACAACTTGAAACATGCGGAAAATTTTGTGACCCTTTGCTTGACAAAACTATTTAGTTTGATACAAACTCTAACTTTCAAAAGAAAAATATCACCATTATGGAAAGCGGTTTGGATAGTCCTCAAAAAAATTAAACATAGAAATACCCTAATATCCAGCAATACTACTCATGGGCATTTAACCAGATGATACAAATCAGAATACAGTAAAGCCACTTGCATGACCCTGATCATTGCAGCACTGTTAGCCATAGCCAAGGTAGCCATAGCCAAGGTAGATACACAGCCCCATACCTCTGAACAGATGAATGGATTAAGGATATGTAGTATGCACACACAATGGAATTTTACTCACCCATTAGGAAGAATGATATTACATCATTCCCAAAGAAATGAATGGACTTGGAAAAATGTTAAATGAAGTAAAGTGAAGTAAATCAGGCCTAGAGAACAAAGAATGCATGTTTTCTCTCATCTGTGGAAGCTAAATCGAATTTATATATATACAAGTAAACACATAAGTATGCACATTTGTATGAGACCATATCACATGGAAATGCATTCAAACACACTAACAGATGTACAGTAATTGCATGGGAGGTTGGTGTGATTCCTTAGAAAAACTTACATTCCAACCAAAAGAATCTCAGTAAATGAGCACTAAAAAGAGGAATTCTAGTGGAATGAAGAGAAAAAGTGGCTAGCGAGGTGAGGTGGTGGGAATGCAGTCACAATATTCAAACATATCCTATGAAACCAGGGAAGTTGGAGGGGTGGAGCATTGAGAGGGATGGGGACAATGACAAAGGGTGACATCAATCAAGATGCATGGTACTTATCAACTGAGTCATTTAAAGATAACCCCTTTGTAGAACTGCTTAAAGATATAAAATTTCCTTTTGTTCTGTCTTCTCTTCAAAAGGCAGGGCTCACCTCTTTCCCAAGCAATGATTTGAATGCATAATATAAATCATTTTTAATAAAGCCACATTTGATTCCATCTTGAAAGGCTATTGTCTAGAGGACCCTCATGTGAATAGGCTGCTAGTAGCCCCTTTCTAAGTCAGCACAAAGGAATGATCAAAGCTAAAACAAACCTTCATTTATGGATACAAAAAATAAATGTATAAGCTGTTATAGCCTCGGTTACTCACCTCTTGTCAGTGATCTGAGGTTATGTGGTTATAATGAAGTTTTAAAAAACTGCCTAAGGAAAGTATAAATGGGTACAGTTTTGCAACGTGAGTATTTTTTTTTATAAAAACAAAATCTTTAGAGGATCGCTTATGGTGGTGATAGCTGAAAATTTAACAGACACAGTAAAGCTAAAGTTCATGAGGTTTTTGCTAGCCTGGTATTTTCCTTATCATAAATTTTACCAATAAACTTTTACTCTTAGAAAAGAACTCATGTAAGACAGACAGCTGAGATTTCAAATTCAAGGAAAGATACATTATTTATTTGCAGAGCAAAATTTGCTTCAGAGTACACATGTAAAAAACAACATTTACATGAAAATTGACATTAAATAGCTATTTTTATTTTTCTGTGTATTGGCTGATGATATTCTGAATGTTAGCCAGGATACACCATAATATGTTCAACTAATAAAAGTATTTACTGTTAGAACCAGTACATGAATTGAATTGGGAGGCAGCTATCAAATTTCTTAGAGAGCAAAATGTTTTCCAGGATTTTATGGGCATCTATTTGTATGCAACGAGGTGATATA
Organism: Dipodomys ordii; assembly: GCF_000151885.1. NCBI lineage: Eukaryota > Metazoa > Chordata > Mammalia > Rodentia > Heteromyidae > Dipodomys > Dipodomys ordii. Next base: position 6,405,321 of record NW_012267220.1, on the reverse strand, counting down.
CAGATGGTGAAGTAATCTTAGCTTTACCTTTCTTTAAACTAATTCCACAAAGTTCTCTGTAAAGTGACATTTTCTCATAGCAAATCAATATGTCTCTTGGTGCCATAGAATTTTAGTTTAAAACATACACAATTCAGACTTTCCACTTAATTCTCGTATAGTGTGTTTTGTTCTATTATGAAATGACTGGTTTTATTAAAAATGTGATACATATTGGTAGAAAAATAGACATTACAAAACAGATAAAATAAATTTATCATGAAATATGTAATAGCACAATAACTTTTGAAGACAGTTTCACAGTGTCTTATATATATATATATATATATACATATATATATATATTCTTGCCATAAAATTGTAAATGAGCTCCAAGATATTCACTCAACTTATTTAACAACTTATAGCAATACAGAAACTACAGTGTAAATATTTATAGCAGCTTTATTAGTAATCACATGAAACTAGAACTAGAAGCAACTTAAGCATGCTCTTTAATAAATTAACACATAGATTAGGAAACATGCATTTAATATCAATTGTAGAAAAAGATATTACAGATATATATATATATATATATATATATATATTTCCCTTTCATCTGTTATCTTACTTTCTGTGCTTTTACCCAGTTAGATGTCATATGAAAATATTACATGAAAAGTTCCGGAAACAAATCATATGTCTTAAATAACTTTTATTTAAGATATAACAAAGTTTTGTTATATTTTATTATTATCATTGTTAATCTCTTACTGTAGTTAGTTTATGAGCATATATATAAATAAATAGTATCTATACATATGTTTATATGTAGGCATACATATTTATATGTAATACATATGAATAAATAAACATATATATATGAATAAACAGTATATATAAATACTTATGTTTGCATACTTGAAGATAAATCTTCAAAAGTTATTGAATGTTACTTACTATAAAGATCAATGAAAGATGGGCTTCTTCTAGGTGGATGTTGTGTCTGTGAATGCTGTATGTCTTTTCACTTTCATCTGCTTCTGGAAAGATCTTATGTTGTGACAAGACATCTTATGATGCCTTGCCATCATTTCTTTTTGCAGGTTTCCAATGTGACTTGATAAAGAAGAGAGGATTACGGGATGGAGGACCATGGGGTGGAGTTGTGGTAGTAGAGAGTACCAACCACGGGCGGGTACTGATTCAAGGAAGAAACCAAGGTCTTCTCCCTCACTTCCATGTCCATTCAGAAAAGCACCTGTCAGTTCACCGTTAGTACTACTCAGCATGCAGTATAGTAAGTCAAAAAGACTTCTAAGGAAGTACAGTGGCAGATATCTATGACAGCAGGCATGCTAGGCTGTCATCTCTAATGATATTTTTCTACAAACTGTCTTTTGATGGTTAAGGGATTGCATAAATGTATTTCCTCTGAGTTTACATTTGCTGATAGAACTTTATGAGATCTGAAAGTAGTGTGTACAGGGACTTTTGCAATTATGACACATCAGAAAGATGTGTGATAAGAAAACAGATTCTAATGTTGCAAGTTATCAGTCTTTGACACCTATGGATATTTTTATAGTAAATTAGTTTACACTCAGGGTCTCATGCTTGAGAAGTAATTGCTTGACCACTTGAGCAATGTCCCCAGGAACAAAGCTCTTAGTTTATTATTCAGATGTCAGCTTAATGCTTTCTCCAGAGCCAGCCTTGTACCACAATCCTCCTACTTCTATTCATGTGTATCTGGGATTACAGGCATCTTCCACCATGGACAGCCTAGTAATAGACATTCATATTTAAATGTGAAAGACCATTCTGTAACATAAATAAATTAATATGTAGATGCTTTCTACTTAAAAGTTTTAAGTTAAGGAAATATATTTTCTCACAGCAACACTTGATTTTTTTCTCAGTCATAACCCATTAATGAGAAAAAGGAAAGAGCTACAGGCCCCAGAAATGTACATACCACACAGGATATGAATTCAATTTTACCATCTCATATTATTGTTGTGGCTTATAGAGCCTTATTTCTGAAGTTGGAGAAATCTGAATTTCCCTCCGATATTATCATAAATGTGCATGGATTTTTTTATCACCAATTTATAAAGAGCAATTGTTAAAGGTGTCAGGAATTCTTTGTATTTATATCTGCATCAGTACATTAATGGCTTCAGCATGTGAAGCAATGAATGGAAATAAAGATGTAAAAATAACTAATACGGTTCTAAAGTTTCTAGCATATAAAAATTCATAAAAAACTATAAAAGTGTTGGAGGAAAACATGGACCATATCATAAAATACATACCACGTAGGCCTGGCTCCAATCCAAACATTGTAATAAATGGTCACCTAAAATTACTTAATAGGGAAGTTCACAAAAAAGTTTAAAATTATTGTAAATTTGGAAGTAAAATGTACTTCTTTTCCTTTTTGTATACCTTTTTTTGCTTGCTAAATGTATATTAAAGGTTTTCTGCACATCATCCAATCTAATATTCATTGTCAAGAATAAAGGAAATGAAAGCTTAGATGAAGCAATTTCCTCTGCTGGAAACAAAAAAGAAAACTACTTCATAACTGGCTCTGAGTCTATTTTTTTCTTTGTAATGGCAAAGCTCCTCTAATACACATATTTTTACTGGCATAATTGCATTTCCCTTTGATTAATACCCAGTATATTCATGAAATGATCAGATTCTCAAAATATTTTTTTAATTCAATTCTCTCTAAAAGCAAAAAACCTTCATATGTGGTACCAGTACTTGAGAATGTTTTGAAACACACATCCCTATATTAACAAATAATTTAGCAATGGTTTATAAAGATGATACTATGTCTTGAGCACTCTTTTAGAAATGGCCGATGCGGTTCAGAAATATTAAATGAAAGTACGCCCCTCCTGTAATAAGATCACATGTTGGAGAACATAGTTATAGGCAATAAATTGTATATACACATTTGTTATTTTAGATGGTGAGAAATGTTTTGGAGAAAAATAAAGTGCACTGAATAAAGAGAAAGAGGATTCAATTTTAAATAGAAAACTTTTCACTGAGGATGTGAGCAAAAACTCAAGTGGTACAGGTAATCAGGTGGATATCTGGAGAAAGAATATTTCAGGTGCAAAACAAACAAATTCAGTGGCTCTGAGGTGGGAACATGTGTGAAGAGTTCAATCAATAGCCCTGGGGCCCCTGGGGCCAAAGCACAGAGGAGAGCAGAAAACATTGGGAGATGAGGTCAGATGTAAATGACACTATTACAGGCTTCACACTAGCTCTAGCTTTATTTTCCATGCAGCGAAAACCCTGGGAAGATATTTATCAGAAATGTGACATGATCTAATTAAAATTTTATAACCGTAGTTTAGCTACTCATGTAAGAACTAAGGGAAGAAAGACCTAGACCTAGAAGGCAATTGAATCTATTACAGAAACAGTTTTGTGCATTCCAAGTTTTAGGTACAGACAAGAATGCAAGTAGATGGACCAAACAGAAAACTGAATATGCAATCTGGAATAAGGTAAGGGAGATGTCTTAGCAGAATGTATGTAATACTGTAAATAAATAAATAAGTCTGTAAATAGTTGGTAAAAATCCTTAGGTCAGATGAGAAATTGAACAACTGTGAACAGAAAAGATCATGGAACATTCTAGCCTTAGAATATTATCTGTGTACATAAAATTTATTAGAAGGACCTGAGAGAGAATGGTACTAAAATGGAATAAGAAAGGAAGAACAAGATATTGAATGCTTTTTTCAAGAAAATGCTTGGAGGAAGGAGTTGTTGATAAGCTGTGTTAAACATTAGGTGCGAGAAGAAAGTAAAGGAATGAAACTTGAATGACAGATTTGGAAATACGAAAATCATTCTTGGCCTTAACAAGCAGATTTTGTGGAATTATAAGTAAAATATGCCATGCAAATGGACTGCCCATGGAGGCATGGAAGGCAATTTGGAAATAGATAATGTATCTGGTTTTTTCCCATGTAACTATGAAGTAACTGATAGTAGGAAAAAGAGGTCAAAGTATTTCTATTGTTATGGGTTTTTAAAAGAAGAAGCAAATCAGTTTTGATTATTTTCCAGAATTGGATACATTTAAGGTGCAGGGGAGAGGTGGGAGGGAGGGATAAAGGAACTTGCTTGAATAAGAACACAGAAGCTGGTGCAGAACAGGATTTTGGCAATCTACCCTTTAAAACTGCACAATGATCAAGAATACGAATACATGGTGGCAGCAATTTCCCAATTCTTTCCTCTGATATATTGAAATTTTTTTAAGTTACACTTGAGTGAGGCACTCAGTTGAAAAGCCAGAGAAAGAAAAACTGGAGCTTAAGAGGATTCTTTGTGAATTGGTCATACAAATAGAGAATCTCCCAGTGAGTTGCAGTGTTCAGACTGCTTTGTAGCATTTGGAACACATTTGTGGAGAGTATGGGGCATGAATGGAAAATACACTGGCAGCAGGTAGTGCATCTTCTTCCAGAACATTCTGCTGCCTGCCAGGCTATATAGAACAGACTGTGAACTCTAAACAAGATTGGCGAGCTTTGATTGGCCCTTAAAATTACATGATTCTTGATTTGCTTGTAATAAAACAGTTATGGTTTTTTTTTTAAAAAAACACGTAACGAATAGCAGTGCTTTCAATGAGTAGATCAATTTTAAATAATTCCAAAATGATATAACTAGAAGTCTTTGATTTATGAAATAATCAATCAATTCAGCATTTCATCCCTAGTTAGTAGACAAAAAAGAAATAATCCCCTGTTGATCTGTTAGAACCTCTTGGTCCCACCAAAGGAAAAACCATCTCTTCCATGTAAGCAATAGCTTAATCACAGCTTATATCGGAAGCCTAAAGTTCTTGTGGGATTATGTTATTTGGCTTTTTTTTCAAATATTTGGGAACACATGATCTTTTAGCTCTGGCTTTCAAATCTGTGAATCACAACCTAACATGTTAACGTTCAAAGATTGAGTAACTAAATTAATCAAATGTGTGTCTTCACAAAGATGTGTTTTATTTTCAGATTTAATCACTTAGGGGATAGTTTTCTCTTTTACCCAAAAGTTCTGCAAGATTTCCTAGAGTTCAACTCCAATGACAGAGGAGACATCATGATGCCCTAGAACAAAGGCCAAGGGATGGCAGGGAATGACCAAGAATGACAAAGACAACTACCACCAATTGTCAAAAAACGGCAATCTGCCTGATGATTTGTAAACTATATGTAAAACTTGGAATTTACAGTCAACTCTTTCATATCCATGGGTAGGGAGGAAACCAAAAGCGTGCCAAAAAATCCATCACTTAGCACTGCTTTTTGATTGAACAGATGATCCAGTGCTCTCAAGGAAATTACTTGAAGAAGATAAAACATCTTCCTTTGAGGGCCTATAATTTATAGTAAGATGCCATGAAATAGAAATATTGTTAAGTTTGGAAGTTACTAAAAGAGTCGCATGCATAAAAATACCCTCAGTGACTTTTTTTTCATGAGTACATACCATATTTTTATTTTCCAAGATTTTATGTTTATGTAGAATAGTAGTGAGGAGTCTCTGGTCAGATGTCTCATGAATAACTGGTATATCTTGACTATTGACCATTTTGACATTTTCGTTTATGAAATAACTTCCTATGGAAATTAGATTTAGTTTTCTATTAGCTTCAAATCACTTAAATTCAATAGTACAGTACAGTAGATCTTGCTCTCTGTCACCCCTTCCATCATTCTTCTCCGGTCTCATCACTCTCATCAGAGTATTAGCTCTCTGAAAAATTTGTAATGCCGCTGTTTTATCCTTTGTTCTGTTAAGGTGAATATTAATGTTCTCTCTCCTCCCTTCCCTCTCTCTCTCTTTCTCTCTATAACTATGCTTTTTTTTCATGGTGATTGAATCAGAAACTCTCTCCCACTATTCATTTACACTAACTTTGTGATCTTGAGCGTTGATTAGCAACTATTATATTTTGAGAAGTCTCTAAAGGACTCTAAACAGCTACTGATCTCTTTTTTCCTCCTTTGGGGATACTGAACGTCTTGACTAGAGGAAGCATCCTCTGTGTGACCTCATTATGCTTTTGATCTAAAGGAACCTTGCAATTATTATCTAGCCAGGTAGAAATTTGTCATATATTTTCCTTATTCAGTTATTCTGAGCACACAAAAATTGGCATATGTCTCATTGGAAAGGAGAAAAAAATCCTTAAATTGCTGACACAACATATTGGTATTTAACCACCAAGCTGAAAGGAAATTAAGTCTATAATCACGGTGGTTTTGAGCTTTAAATGTTTCATAATTTATGAATGCTTATTATAGACTTAATCTCCCACAATTTCATGTACATTTAAAGAAGCTGAGATAAAACTACACAAAACCTCTACTAATATCTGCAAGGCAAGTAGTTACTTAGTTTTATTTCATTGCTAACTTTCCAAATTAAATTTATTGTGATTAACATGAAAAATATTTATTGCTCTACATCTAATAAAATTAATTTCACAAATACTTCATAATGACAACATAGCATTAATTATTTTACAATGCATTTTCTGTTCAGACTAAAGTAGTACTTTGATATTTATAACTAAGTCCACCTCACATTTTAGATGTATATAATTTTACCTAACAAATGGAAAAATTAACCAAAATTGTTATTCTAATATATGATAATTTCTAGAATTCTTACTAGACCATCACAGCTATATCAACATTGTTTTCCAAAACATTTGCAGCAGAAGAACGCAAATATTTCCATATACTTGCATGTATTTTTTTCAGGGATGATTACCATTTCTTTTAAAGCTTAATGAAAATTTCTTTTGTGAAAATAATGCATATATGTTTTTAAAAGTAATATATATATATATATATATATATATATATATAAGCCAGGCGCCAGTGGCTCATGCCTGTAATCCTAGCTACTCAGGAGGCTGGGACCTGAGGATGGCGGTTCAAAGCCAGCCCCGGTAAGAAAGTCCGTGAAACTCTTATCTCCAATAAACCACCAGAAAACCAGAAGTGGCACTGTAGCTCAAGTGGTAGAGCGCTCGCCTTGAGCTGAAGAGCTGAGGGACAGCGCCCAGGCCCAGAGTTCAGGCCCTAAGACCTACAAAAAAAGAAAAAGTAAAAAAAATATATATAGAAATAAACAAAAGTAAATAAAATTTGAACCCCTGGATCAGCTGTGTGCATACTTTCTTTCCTTGACTCTTCTTTCCCCTTCCTCCCCTTCTTCTTTGGCTTACTAAGCCAATGGTTTTTGTTCCATTTGTTTAATAGAATTGCTAACTCTCTCTCTCTGGCTTCCATCCAATCAATGTTAGAAGAAACAAAGTAACTTGAGATTTGGAGGGATTTTTTTTTCTTTTTTGGTTTTTATATTTCCTGTTAATTCCATTTCTTTCTACTGGTGTAAGGGAAAGCATGTCCCATTGTGGCGTTGAAGGAATCTTCCAACACTCATTTATTTGTTCCTCAGTTCTGGTGGCCAGTCGCCGATCAAGGAAGTGCCCGCATAGCAACACACAAGCACTGGTGTCCACTGTTTCTGTTTGCGCCCTGCCAAGGCCTCTGGTTAGAAAGTGCGATCATTTTGCATCACAGAACTCTTTGGAAGTGAAGGAGCAATGTCTTGAACTCACAGTGGCAGAGGAGAACACCTTGTCATTGGCTACGTTAAGGTCAGTGGGATTGGAATCCTTCTTGTCCATCTCACTTGGACTGTCTTGCCATCGGTCCCTGGTATTTGATTTCCGCTGTCCATGGAAATCCTATCTGGAAACCTCTCGATGGAGTTCGAGGGAAGTAGGGGAAAAAAACCACTCCTTTTCTTTTCAGATTCTCTAACTTGCCTTCTTTCCATGACAGTGCTTCTATCCAGGAGCAACCTAATAGGTCCTGATAGCTCTCAGGACGCTTATGAAATCTCTCTAGGACCTCGCTCTTTTTGTTTTGAATTAACACATCGTAATAACACAAGGGATCTCTTGTGGTTATTTCATAGACCTAAACATTGTGCTTCGAACAATTTCAACCACTCTTCTTTTCCTTTATATTTCAATTATTTTTCTTTCACGTTATCAGATGATGTTTGGTGTAGGGTTGGATTATATTGGATTATATTCATAAATATATAGTTAGAAGAAATTGTACTTTAACTTTCCTGAATATTAAACTATGATATATATGTATACATATATATTGATCAAATTTATTATCTGTTAAACATTTACAAATAAATTTTGTAAAAAATTTATACAAAATATTTCAAGAGAATTGCACATATTGTTTTCAAGAGAGTTTCTCGCAGAACAAATAAACACAATTATTTTGTATTAGCATCCATAACTGTTCAAAGGAGCTTCATTGTGATAGTTACACACATGCTCATAATAATGCTGACCAAATTCACTCCCTTCCTATTCTTTCTTTCACTAAGAGAGCTAAGATGAAGCCAACTTCATCCTGGTATGTGTCTTTGTGATTTTTATCCTCTTCTAAGAGTGCCAGGACAAGTGAGAGGGAAAATGGTGTGACAGCATTTCATAGTCTAGGAAAGGTCTCCCATGCTACATACCCATGGAATCCCCATGGGCTATGAAACTGCTTAGGGACCAGGATACACTTAGTTCAGTCAATAAATTTTAAAATTATTTTTAGGAAAACAAAAAAAATAGTTTTTTTAAAAAAAAACAAGGATATTCTCTTCATGCTCTGGGCTTTGGACATTTTTTATTCTTATTCCTCAACTAGATACAAGGAAGGTCCTAGACCTGCTTTGTGGCTTTCAGAAGGAGCACCACTCCAATTCTCATGCGTGGGGCATTCAGCCTGATGAAAACCAAGCAGAAGCAAATGATACATTCACTGTGGGATTCTTAGTACTTTGAATTTTAGTCTTCACTAATTCACCTGCTGCTATTTAATTTTCAGCATCTTCACATGATTGCGCCGAACAATCAGTCCAGATTTTAGAAATGATTCAGTAGGACAGTGGAATGTGCATACCATATGTTTATCCAGTACTGAAACTAGTATTTTTTGCAAGTGTAATGTTTTTATTATACAATTAAGATAAATACCTAATGGTAAAATAAATATGGACAGGCCATAGGTTGTCATATAATATTTTGAAATATGAAAATATTTCCTATGATATTTTGGCATTGACTGTCACAATTTCCCTTCATAATGCTAGTGGCAATAAAATGAGGAGTCTATTTTTGAAAACCATCTGTACTTTTATATATGAAATATGTAAACTATGTTTTAAATTCCTATATACACATGCAAAATACATACATATGAAGGCAATTGAAATTCTGCTATCAAACACGCTGTCTTGTTGAGGATGACAATTGTCTATCTCATGAATCAATCAACATAATGAAACTGATGTTTCTTAAATCACAAGCATTAGCAATTATCTATACAATAATTTGTTATCTGTGCATTGTGACACAATGAAAATGTTTAATTTTTTCTGTTTTGCAATATCAATGGAAGTGGAGAAATACTGACACTTATTAGTAGTAACATGATTTCAGATGTAACAAACCAATTATCTACCCTTAATGCTTTTGAAGGATAATTGTATATTATTTAATAGCTTACAGAAACTTTTATATTGTACTAGACTTGACCATAGTTTATGCCAATCTAACTATTAATTACTATTGATATAGAGAATCAAAAACTGTCATTTTATATATTTTCCTAAATAAATTGTATCCATTATAAAATGTAATATTGTAAGACATTTTTACTAACCACAAATAGATTTTCATTCCGTTTCTGTAGTACATATTGCTGCCACAACTTAATGGTGAATCAAACAGATACTGAATAGAATAATCTAAATAGGATCTGATATAAAAAGTGCTTAGATAGAGTTTCAAATTATTTCTATTGAATATTTTTCTAAATACATATGTAAATATAGATAATGAAATGCCACTTTGTCTTTGTTGTTCTTTTTATAGATTATTCAAATTATTTAATAAAAATAATAGAAGGATAATTAAAAGAGCTATAATCGATTTTATTTCTACCTAAGAGATGATAGGAAACTTCACTTAAGACAAATTTTTTGTCCGTATAAGAATACATCATTTTCCAACAGTGTCAGTGTCATCATATATCCCTATCTTAAATAAAAAGTTTTGTTCATGATTTCTTTAAGGAAATAACTTAGAAACTCACAAAATGTTCTTTGTGGAATGAAGCTTGGCCAACCCTACTCTTTCGTGTTTATCTTTCTCATTCAAGATTGTAGTATCTGAAGCATTCAGATTTCTATTAAAGTCTGTGGAACTTTGCATTTAAAAACCTTTTTATAATTTTATTATCTGTCAGACAACTCTTCAGAACACGAAAGAGAAAATATCATAGGTTTGTTTAAAACCAAAGTATTTAATAATGGTATTGAGTGCTTAGAAAATTGTTGGAAATGTTGGCATAATGAGTCAATTCTGATCCAAAGGGCATCAAATCAAAAAAAACAATCTCATTAACTGAACTATGGAAGCAAGAAAAATCTCTATTATAAAACTACAAAACAAAAATAACGTATTAAAGACACTATTAAAAGACCTTTCTGATTCTCAGATTGGCAGAATTATTACAGCTACAATGGGTATACTGCTGAAAGCAATCTACAGATTTAATGAAACCCTCATTGAAATCCCAATGTCATTTTCATACAAATAGGTAATGTAATGCTGGACAAATAAAAGAGACTGCAAAGCTAAAGCAGTCATTAGAAAAAGAACAATGCTGAAGATACTAGACTATCTTACATAAAGTTATACTACAGAGCCACAGTAGGAAAAGCAAAACAATACTTGCATAAATGTAGACTATGTCTGAAATACAATAGTTTGAATAGTAACTTAAATTTAAAAATACTTTTCAAACTACTGAGAATTACTAAGAAGTCCCCAAAGTGAAAGGGAAATTTTCCCCATCTAATTACAGCCCATTTTGGTCATTGTTGTATAATTTATGTCTATTTTGCAAGTATAAAATACTGCCTAGACTACTGAAGGTTTTGTTTTTAGCCTATTCTGGAACCTAGAATGTACATGAAAGGCTTTCACCAACAAAATAATTCCCGTTGAACTTAAAACATTTCTTACTTTGCTCCAGAGAAATTGACGGGATGGAGTAAATTCTAAACCCTTATTTACCACAGTTTCGAACAATTACACTTTGTTTTATTTCCTGAAGGTAATCACAGTTGAAAAACACTATACAGTTGGAAAGTAAAGCATTGTTGAACTATATTGGAGAATAACAGACTTTTGAGACATAGAAAATTTAGACTGTTTGCATGTTTAAATATTATGTATACAATAATTTTTGATTTATGTTCTTTTATGCTTTTTCTTTTCTTTTGTACTGAGGAATCAAACCTAGGAGGTTCCATGGCCTAACCATGCTCTTTACTTCCAAGCCTGATTTCTGTTCTCTTAATCTGACTTAAGCAAAGACATCTACTGACATAGTGGTTTAGGTAACAATCTTTATAAGGCCATTTCTAAAGATGGCACAGATATTTGTGGTTTAAAGTTAAGAGCTTTCAATTATGCCTTTATATAGTCTTGCAAAACACAGATTCATTTCTTATTGCACATTGAATGTGTGTGGTTTTAATGAGAGATATAACCTAAACTTTATTTCTCTTTCAGCTGCTAAATATTGTAAATATTACTCGTATTCTTTAGGTTGCTTTTAAATTATATGATCTTTAATGTCAGTCAGCCTGTAGGTAAGTAAAAATGGTTGACATCCAATTAACATGAGCTTTTACAGTTTAATGAGAAGTGATAAATTTAAATCCTTTCTTGGCACTTTTAAAGGAAGCATAATAACAAGAGGGATGGACTAGGGAGAATCTTGCTCCATTAATTCATAATAAATTCTCTCAAAATTATTTGTTTTCAGACAGGAAGAATTTGCTTTGCAGTGAGAGCCATGAGTTATTTAACCATTTCTATTTGCTATAAAGCCAAATCATAAAATACAAATCCTTATATTATAGAAGAAAATCAGAAGGTCTGAGCTTGGGCTTGCTGCTTTATTTGATTTTATTTTAGGCATTCAATTTGCAGCTGTTTCTTGAGTGCCCCTTGTTATTTGACTGCCAATATAGAGAAGATGCCATGTTGTTAGAAGACTTCCTCTCAGAGATTTTTAATAAAATGTAGCACTAAATTAATGAAAAAGCAAATCTCTGCATACTAATTTATATTCTCAAAGTCTGTATCTATTAGAAAATGTGTTTGTAACCGAAAGCATTTAGACAGTTTTGCTGTTATGGATATCAGAGTGGTCTGAAATTATAATAAAATAATAATTCAATCACATTCCTTCCACATATAATGATTCTAATAGAGTGTAAACATAGCTGGTTGCAGCGTAACTAAAGTTTTCATAATTAACTTTTTTATTTATTTTTTGTACATTTTATTGTAAAAATACCGTACAGACAGGTTACAGTTACATGAGCAGGGTAATGCGTACATATCCTATCAAGCACTGTTGCCTCCTTTGTTTTTCCCCTACCATCCCTTCCCTCCCACCTCTACAGCTACTCTCCTCCCCGCCCTCCCACCGAAGTTTTAAAGTTCGCATTCAACATAGTGTCTTGCACATCTCATTGTTACAATGGATCAACCTGTATCCCTATTTAAGCATTTTATTTTGTCCCTTCCCCTCCCCAAATTAGAGGAGTGTATATTTGATACAACTTGGATCATTTCCTACAAGGTGTCTCTTGAAGAACTGAGCTTAATCAATTTTGTTATGGATCTTATTTTTAATATTTTTATTGTTATTATAAAGGTGATGTACAGAAGGTTTACAGTTACGTAGTCCATTTCTTTTTGAACAGTGTCACCTCTTCCCTGGTTTTCTCCCAGATTTTCCCTCCTGACTCCCCTTCCCCACAAGTGGTATAGTTCACTTTCAACATCGTGTCTAGTGCTACATTTGTTCACCCTTTCTCCCACCATTTCTCTGCTGTCACTTACCTCACCAAAACTAATAAACATGTAGAACACAAAAGGTTCAGAAATCCAAACAACAAAGGGGGAAAAGAAAAATCAAAATGACAGAAACAAACTCTTGTTTACATTTCTTGGAGTTGATGTCAGTAAACATCATGAGATTATATACACATAGCTATTGAGTCTTTGTGATCCTTTCCTAAGAATATCTTCCTCTGGCCTCACTGTGTGAATGTTTAGAGACCTGTATAATTTATCATGTACAAGTGTAATTTTTTATCTTTTACCATTCAGAGTAGATTTACTTGTATATTTATAGGCATATTCTAATTACAACAACTGAGGGAAACATTGGAACTTGTTTCTTTGGTTATGGCTTACTTTGCTTAACATAATTTTTCCAAGTCTTTCCATTTCCTTATGAATTGAATATCATTCTTTCTGGTGGAAGGATAAAGTTCCATTATGTATATGTACCACATTTCCTTGATCTCTTCATCCACTGAGGGGTATCTGGGTTGGTTCCATATCTTAGCTATGGTAAACAAATGCTGCAGTGAACATGGTTGTGCAGGTAGTTTTAGTGTGGCCCTGTGGTCTATTGAATAGGACTGGAATTGCTAGATCATAGGAATGATCTATGTCTGGTATTCTAAGGAACTTACATACTGATTTCCAAAGTGGTTAAACACCAACAGTGTAGTAACATCCCCTTTTGGCCACATCTCGGCCAGCAACTGTTTCTGATAGTTTTCTGGATAATGACCATTCTAACTGAGATGAGGTGGAAGCTCAAAGGAGGAGGCAACAATGCTTGATAAGAAATGTACTCATTACCTTGCTCATGTAATTGTAACCCCTCTGTACGGTATTTTCACAATAAAAAAATTACTTTGTTTTGCCTTTCTCTTATGGCCAGAGATATACATTTCTTCTTGTGTCTATTGGCGATTATCATTTTGTCTTCTGAGAAGTCTCCCTTGAGGCATTAGCCCATTTGGGTTGTTATTTGGACACAAATTGATAGCATGGAGTAATGTGACCTTTACATTAGTATCTGATATCAAACATCCCAAAATGTGCTGCTGTTTATTTATTCACTCATTCATTCATTCATTCATTTATAGTTGCTGAAGATCTAACATATGGCATCACACATTCTAGACAAGTTATCTACCAATGAACTACACTGCCTACCCCATAACCATGTTTTTAAACAAATTAGGAGAGACTATGTGTGTAACTATCATAAATTACATTTTCTATTGATCTGGTTTTATGCTTCATATTTTCATCACTAGTATATATACAAACCATATCAAAATAAGAGCTTTCAAGTTTGTATGAAACATTGCTGCTTTACTTGTGCAGAGCTTTCATTTGTCTGATAGCTATTAACACCAAAGACTTGTCACACTCTAGATAACGAAAGTGCACTGCAATGTGTAATCTTTTTTAAAGAGACAGGGACATTAACACTCAAAGAATGTAAAAAGAACCTGTCAACTCTTGTAGGGAAAGTAGAACTAAATTCAATCCCATCTAACATCTGTATGGATGCTGTGCTTCCCATTCATCTCTGTACTTGATGGATGGGGTGCAGACAAATGTAAGGCAAAACTCAATGCATTAGAAAAGAAGAATTTAGTGTGTTTTTTAAAAAATGTTTTTTATATTCAGAGATTAAGAATTCTTACTTGTTGATTTCCTTCTATATGTTTCAAAGGTTCAAAAAGTGAGTTATTTATTTTTAAGGACTAAAAATCTTGGATAGCATTTCACGTCTGTCATTTTTTTCAGAGTTCCTATGCTCATAAAGGTGTGTATACTAATTTAGTCTCTGCCACATCTTCTCACCTGTCTTTTCTAGACATAAAATTTCAATTGCTCTTGCCATGTGTGTGTGTGTGTGTGTGTGTGTGTGTGAGTATGTGCAAATTTCCTCTACTCCATTTCTCTTTGCATGCTTGATGATGCTCTGATTTTGATAAAACACACTTAAGATATGTATTTATATCAATATCTGATTAGGTAAACAATGCATTCCTAACAAGATTTTTCCTCAAATAATTGTTTTACAATGTCATATTTATGTGGGCAGAATTATTTTGCCTTATATTAAATATAAAATTGCAATTAGAGTACCATAGTTGTATAATAGTTAATGATTGGTAAGAAGGTTCCAATTGACCCTCAATTCCATGATATGGAATTGTGAATAAATGAGACTCTTTCCCTTGTCATCTTCTCCTTTCTATTTCTACATCCATTTGTTTGAATGAGACAAGGAGGATGCTTCTAGTCCATTCAACAAACACTTAAATACACAAAAGTAGAAGAAGGTGATGCTAAAATGTTCCAACAGCCATTACGTGCTATGTTTCTCTTTCCTTGACTTCTCTTTTCATGTAATGGAGCTGTCTTGTGCTTATCTTTGACTATGGGTTGGATTAAAGAGGGTTGCACATTTTTCTGTCACTATTCTACTAAGACTTGGAGTTTATTTCTATTCTCTTGAATTTAATTACCTGTATCGTCTGTGGCCTGGAAAGCATGGTAATGTGTGTGTGTGTGTGTGTGTGTGTGTATGTGTGTGTTTGTTAGGACTAATAATGCTCCATGTTCTACTTCAGACAGTAAATGATGAAGTTCTGCTCCCTTCCATGGAAGCCTCATCGTTAGGATGTTCTTTTCACAGCCAATTTAGTTTCTGTAGTAGATGATGCAACTGATTTCCAAGCCCCAGCCCAATTCAACTGTCAGCCAAAGCCTGAGCCCTCTTGTGCAATCATGTCCTTGGATATCTCCAGACACAAACAAAAAAAGCATCAAGCAAAGATCCTCTAGCCAACATCAATCAACTTGCAGAACTCTGAGAAATTTAAAAGCAAAATAAGTGTAGCTTTGCACCAAGTTATGAATTTATTTTGCTTTTTATAATTTTTTTAAACTCTACAAAAATCTTCCATTGGTTCCATGTGGAACAGAAAGCAGGACAATAAGTGTATTGTTTCTCTACTATATTTTTACAATATTTTATTGATATCTTTTATAGTCTCATATATCAAGTTCAGCCAATAAGTCTGTCAAATAGTCTTTGCATGTACTATTGGTGATCATTTTAAGGGAGAGAACACTTCAAGAACTGTTCAAACAAGTTTCTCTAGATTTCAAAGAAGACAGAAGAAAGAATTTCAAATGTTTTTAATCAGAAAAAGAAATTATTGATGTTCAAGAAGCTTATACACTTACCCCTATTAGAACAGCAAACTATACATATATGTATTAAAATATGTATAGAACTCATAATGCAATCATTATATGCTAGTTTAAGATAGCAAAGTACAATTGAAATGGGGGCATATTTAGGTGATCCTATTTTTTATTTTTTTATTTCATGGGTCTATATTCATATCACTCTACTAACACCACACTGCTTTGATGATGAAAATCATGTACTAACCTTAGCACTATCTATATTGATAGTTCTAGCTTTCTCTTTCCAAATTGTTTTACCGTTTATAGGACTTATACTTTTCCATATAAATTTTAAATTAAGCTTGTGCATGTTTTAAAACAACATAGTCTAGTTGTGACTATAAAGAAAGATAATTTTTAAAGAAGTTACACTTTTAATCCGTTGATTCTTCAAACCATTAACTTCATTAGCTTCATTCATTTATTTTAAGATTTACTGGATTTCTTGTACCTATATTTTGAAAACTGTAAAAATTGCATATATGTTCTGTTTAGAGTGTATCTGATACATTGTTTTTAAGAGCATTTGTGTATTCTATTGTATTTTAATGGGTTTCTACATATTTTACATATTTATTATTTATTTATTCATTATTAATAATTTTTTTATTTTGAAAATACAGTTACAGAGGGGTTACAATTACATGAGCAAGGTAATGAGTACATTTCTTATCAAGCATTTTGCCTCCTCCTTTGTTTTTCCCTACCATCCCTGCCCTCCCATTTTCCTGACTACACTCCCTCCTACCTACTGCAAAGTTGTAAAGTTTGTTTTTCGACATAATGTCTTGTACATTTCTTGTTGCAATGGGTCCACCTGTGTCCCTATTTAAACAATTTGTTTTTTTTCTTCCCTTCCCCAAATTATACCAAAATCAAAAACAGTGAAAACAGAGGTTATGCCATGGGGGAGGGACATACAAAGCAACAAAAATATCACCCTACAAATATGTTAGAAACAAAAGCAAGAAAAAAAACCACTTGAGTCTTTATCTTGGGGTTCATTTCGCCTAACATCAACGTATCTGACCTTTTCTGCTTGTCTCAGACATATACTAGTTATTGCAAATAAGGAAAACCATGGGACCTATGTCTCTTTGGGCCTGGCTTACTTCACTTAATATAATTTTTTCCTATAGGAATGTAATTTTTTTTTTACTAAATCTCATTTCATAAAATTTTGCTCATCTTACATTCTGGGAATTCTTGTAGAATTTTCTATGTAATTTACATAAACAACTATGTTATTTGCCAATAGAATCAGTCATTTTTTTCCTTCTGGACCACATATATTTTCTTTTGTACCTCTTTAAATAAGTAGAATTTTTAATATTATGTTGCATAAAAAATGTGGTGAGGAGCTGAGAAGGTGGCTGAGTGGTAGAGTGCTTGCCTTGCATGCATGAAATCCTGGGTTTGATTCCTCAGCACCACATAAGCAGGAAAAGCCAAAGTGGTCCTGTGGCTAACGTGGTAGAGTGCTAGCCTTGAGCTAAAGAGCTGAGGTACAGCACTCAAGCCCAGAGCTCAGGCTCCATGACCGACAAAAAAAAAAAATTTGGTCAAAATGAATACCCTTTCTTGGTTCCAAATCTTAATCGGTTGTTATTCACCTTTTCAGCATCAAAATAATGTTACATGAATAAATGTGTAGATTTCCTTCATAAAATTCAAATGATTTTCATTCCTACTTTGTCAAGAACTTTAACTTATAGCAAATCATAGTGATTAACTTAGAACACTGAACCAGTCTCAAATCCCTGGAACAAATTATCCCTAAGATATGTATTCAAATGTTTTTTTTCTTTCATGTGATTGGTTCCAACATATTTATAAGATGATTTCTTCCTTGCTTTGTGTGTCCCTCCCACACGATATAACCCCTGCTTTCACTGCATATGATGTTGGTATAATTTGTGGAGGAGAAGGGAAAAAACAAAGCATTAAAACAGGGATACAGGTGGACCCATTGCAACAATGAGATGTACAAGACGTTATGTTGAAAAACGAACTTTACAACTTTGGCGGGGGAGAGGGAGGAGGATTTGGGGAGGGCAGGGAGGGGGAGGGGAGGATGGGAAGGGGAAACAAAGGAGGAGGCTACAATGCTTGATAAGAAATGTACTCGGAAGGTTCCGGGAAGATGGCGGAGGAGAAGCTGGAATCTGAACAAGCTCTCGCATAGAAAGCAGTTTTAGAGTTCCAGTGAACAGTCCTAAGCCAGAGAATCACACCAAATGTGCCATCACAGGACAGAGAGTTAGACAAGAGAGGGGAAGCCAAGACAAGGAGACACATCTGAGCGCTCGCCAGCAGCCGCCGCGGCGGCGGCAGGGTCACAGCAGCGACCCCAGGGTCGCCGCAGCGACCACAGCCGCGGCCATACCTGAGCGCTCACACAGAGAGTCCGGGACGAAGGAGCCAGACGCAGCGGGCGAGCGGATTCTACTCAACACCAGCAAGAACAGACAAGGAGCAGACAGCTTCATCCTGCAGTTTGCAGACCAGAGACGACCGAGGATCCAAGACTCGGCGTGAGTAGAAGCCCAACGTCCTCACTCCTTCTCAGGGAGCAGAGGAGGGAAGGCCACCCCTCCCCCGCCCAGCACCGGTGATCTCCATCTTGGATACTGACAAAGCTC
>NW_012267220.1:6327488-6378605 GCF_000151885.1 Dipodomys ordii | reverse complement strand
AAGGAGAAGGATTGGGATTGGGGGGGAGGGGGGAGGCTGGGAAGGGATGTGAAGGGTAAACAAAGGAGGAGGCTGCAATGCTTGGTAAGAAATGTAGGCATTATCCTGCCCATGTAATTTTAACTCCTCTGTACAGCATGTTCACAAATAAAATAAAATTTAAAAAAAAAGAAATGTACTCATTATCTTGCCATGTAATTGTAACCCCTCTGTAAATTATTTTCACTATAAAAAATTAGAAAAAAACAAATTATACTCATTGAATGAATATAATTTTATAATACATTTTGAACTTATTTTGTCATAGCTTTCTTGAGGATTATTATTTATAGAGACATGAAATACATTATTCTGTATAATCTCTGCCTGGTTGGGTTAACCTATTCCTACTGGCCTCATAAATTGAGTTTGATGTGTACGCCTCTCTTAAACACATTGTACAAATTAATGCTAATTCTTTCTCAAATGTTTACTGGAAACCTTCAAGGAAAAGCATCCAGGTCTGGAACACATTAATTGAAAGTTAAATTTGCTTCATGGAACACTATTTAGGTTGTCTCTTTCATTCTTATAGGGTTTATGAATGCCATGATTTTCAAGGATTAATGAATTTCTGAAAACGAATGATGTTCATTGGATTATCTTATTTATCCTCTTAACAGCTGAAAGACCCGTAATGACATTCTTTGCTTCATTCAGAGTGATAATTGTGTCTTCTAATATTTTTCTGAATCTTGCTGAATCTTGCTGATCCCATTGGGTGAAGTGCTTTGCATGTGTGAACAGAAGCTGAAGGTTATTGTATTTACTGTTTTCCTGCTTAGCTCTTTGATTAGTTGGTGGGGAAAATTTATTAGGTCCCTAAATGATTGTTTGTCCATGTCTCCTTTCATCGCTATGAAGGTTTACTTTATATATTTTGAATCTGTATTGTTTAATACAT
The DNA here is from genome assembly GCF_000151885.1 of Dipodomys ordii. Taxonomy (NCBI): domain Eukaryota; kingdom Metazoa; phylum Chordata; class Mammalia; order Rodentia; family Heteromyidae; genus Dipodomys; species Dipodomys ordii. The sequence continues at coordinate 6,377,662 of NW_012267220.1, read as the reverse complement.
CCGCACTCAAGATTGTGTAATCTTCTTATAGAGAACACTCATTTCTGAGATGTCATTGGTCTAGACTCAGAAAGAATAAGAGGCCAATAAAGTGTCTATGCAAGAGAAAGCAAAGGGGAAAAATAATCATTAATAATTAATGGCCCAAGGAAATGGAAGGATGTCAAAGGTTTTAGTAAAAACAGTAGTGAGATAAGTACCGCATTCTCTACTTCATGGCTATATCATAGAGATGGTTGAGAGGAATAGAAAAAATAGGAACTTGCTCCTCCTTTAAGTACTAGATTCTCAGAGAAAACCTTCCCCAAAGACTTTATAAAAATCAACATGCTCCTAAAAGTGGTTAGCAGAAGTCAGCAGAAGAATTGCTACTTAGCTCTCTGAGTTGGCTTCATGTGGGAAGCTGACCAGAAATAACATCATGCCCAAGAAAATAGATTTAAAAAATAAGAACTGGAAATGTGGCTAGGGAGTTTATCAGAGGAAGAAAGTCACTTGTACTTGCAATGCCAAAATATTTTATGAAGATTAAATACGTTATTAAGTAAAAACCCTAAGAATGGAACATATCTCATAAAGTATATATGATGTAGTAGAATTATTACAACTTAATATTTATTTTGTGTCAGATATCCTCATAAATATAATGCTAAAAACCCTTTTTAAGAATTTGAAACCTAAATTGGGTCAACTTTAAACCAGTTTGAAGAAAGACACTCTATTCATTAGTTTATATAAATAATTCATATTGATTTTACAGGTAGCTGACAGAAAAGTATTTACTTCCTCATTTTATGTCCATGAAACTTGATTTTACAGTGAGTTCTGGCTATAAATCCACACATTACATGAACTAATAAACACTAATCATAAATTTAGGTATATTAATAGCAAAGACATCACTGATTAAGTCTAAGTTTGTAGTTACTGTATTCCCTAGAATTATGTAAAGTAGATTACAAATACCCTAAAATGGAAATGACTGTGCTAGATAGGATGCTATTCTTTTCTTATGTAGTAAAACAGAGCAAGCATCTGGAAGCAATTAATTGACTCTGTTCCAAGCCCAGGTTTATTTAAGTTTGTCATCAGGTCCTTCATTTTTATCCAGGGGTCCAGTTAGATAAATTCCTCTCCCAACAGCAGAAGGAGGGAAAGAAAGCAGTACAGAAATGTGCTGAATACATTTTATGAAGATTTAAGGGAGAAGCTTCAGGAAAACCTTATTGACCTATAGAAAAAAGAGAAAGAAATCTACAGAAGACAATAAGAAGTTTCTTTAAAAAAGTATTTCCATAGTTTTGTAAAATGTGATTAATAAGTCTCTATATACCACACATTATTCGACTCATATACTTAGATGATGAATTTTAAGTGTTCACAAAGATATATATGGATATATATATATATATATAAAGTTTATATTCTCAAGAATTTTGAACATAATTTCTAACTTTATGTGAGAGAATTTGGTTTTCAAAAAATATTTAATCATGGCTGGGAAGATGGCTCAGTGGTAGAGTGCTTGCCTTGCATGCCTGAGGCCATGGGTTCAATTCCTCAGCACCACATAAGCAAAAAGAAAAAAGCTGGAAGTGGCGCTGTGGCTCAAGTGGTAGAGTGCTAGCCTTGAGCTGAAGAGCTGAGGGACAGCGCCCAGGCCCAGAGTTCAGGCCCTACAACAGGACCTCCCCCCCGAAAAAAAAAAAAGAAATCTGTTTTAGTGTACATGTAGACATTCTGAAGAAATCAGTTTATTAACTGTCAGTAAACGAGAGGACTACAGCTTAATCAGCTTTTAGTACTGAAGGGAAATGATGGGTCTTTTGGTGACAAAAATTCTTATATCTTGGAGAATAATATTTATAATATAGGTTTAAAGGAAACCATTAGTTATTAAGTAAGTAAAGAGTAATGTTCTTATCTTTATATTGGGGTTGAGAAGAACCAGATTTACTTGATAACATTCCACCTGGTTAAGCCAATAAGTTATGTAAAATATTGACAACATTACAATGCTATTGGTAAGAGCTAAGGATATGTTACAAGACATATGGTACCCTGAGAATATTATTGGCCGCTCGTGTCATGAAGATCCCCTCTAAAAATCAAAGTCCATGAAAGTGCTTGACTGAGAAACAGCCTTTTGGCGAGATGATGGCTCTTCAATGAAATATACATTATGTACAATAGGGATATTATGGCAAGCAATATAACACACAAATTGGTCACTCAGAACATAAATGAGATTAACTACCCAGCGAAAAAGTTACTCAATCATTCCAAAGACCAGAATCATCTTGGTGGAGAGAGATGATAGCTACAAAAAGTGCATTAAAGAAAGATGCCTATTTTGAGGGCTATATAATTGGCATGAAAATGTTATACTGTGACGCGTGGTAAATAATAAAAGCTCTCATGTCTAGGATGCTGGTTTCACTATATTAAGGAGGGATAATGAACGAGCTGTCCTTCGTGGCCCTCCTAAGAGTAGAGTACTAATGACACATTCCCATTGAAGTGAACACGAAATAAAGAATTTAACCTTAGAAAGGTGCTATATATAGTGATGCAATTATTAATGAGCAGAGGAATTAGCGTCTCCTCCATCCTCTTTCCTACTCCACCTGAAATATTGATTCTGCCAACAGGGAAAGTGCATGTGTCACAGAGCCACTTTGACGTTTGGATATCAACCATTATCAGCTGCGTAGACACTAACTCGTGTTAACTATCCCTAATCCAAAGATCTGAAATCTGAACCCCTCCCAATTCCAAAACGTACTGGGTTCAACACGATGCTCCACCTGGAAGTATTCAGACTTGATCTCATGGCAAGACTCAGTCGAAACACAGGTGCACTAAACACATTGCAAGGTTCCATTCTCCTGCTGTGTAGAAAGGCTATCTGTACGGAACAAAAGTGAATTTTATGTGTGACGTTGGTCTTATCCATGATAATCTCACTATGGATGTGCAAATACTTCAGGATCTAAAATTCAAAACCCTCGTTGTCCCAAGCATTTCGAAAAAGGTCTATGTCACCTGTATATGATTGAGGGTTAAAACAGGAAGAAGAACGACAGTGAGTGGTTTGGACTGTGAATTTTCTAGGGAAAGTAGAGCTGACGCTGTTATGGGTGTTCCTAGGGATGTGGTCTATGGGTTCAGAGTGGGACATGAATGAACATAAGGACAGAAAGGCTGCCAATCATGAAGGAAGGCGGGACTTGAACTGGGAAGAGTAAAACCAACTGGAAACAGCATAGAGAAACTGAAATGCACAAAGACAAATGGGAGACTGCACTCATCTTTTTCATTATCCACAACCTCCTTTGATCTACAGAAGAAACAGCTACTCACCAACGACCTACATTAACGCTGCCCTAGGCCATAGCATAAAGGCCAGCCATGGTTTTAGATAAGTGACTTTCTGAGTTTGCTTCTAGGCTTACCAAGTGAAGCAGGAGAGCTACACACGAAAGTCTGAGCCTCAGCAAACCCTGAACCCCTGCACTAGATTTCACAGGGTTGTGGTTATTACTCTGTCCTACCTTCTAGATCGCATGAACATCTTTTTCCCACAGCCAAACCAATCTACAGCCACATAGGGATAGGAGGAGATGATGGAAAAATAGAGCTTTGTTTTCCCTCCAGGAACAGTTTAAACAGCACAAAACTACCACAGCAAGTTACAAAACTTTTCTGGTCCTTTCATACCATTTCTAATATGGAAAGAGGAAAAAATATTTTAAAGAGATTGAGTCTGAAACTATGTGACTTGACAAGTCTGTTCACTTTACTCATTAACAGAAGCAGCTCTCTATTCTTCAATCTCTCCAAAAGAAGGAATTTTCCATAGAAGTTCCAGCTGCATAGGTCCTGGGGCCACAAGATTCCAGGCTCATTTGTTTATCTCAAAGGGATGTCACCTCTGTCTTAGAAAAACGCCCAGCAGAAATGAGGTAAAATATGTCATTTAGTCCTCCAGTCTTTATATTCAGGCATTATTTCTGTATTTTATAAAATACAGATAGAATAAAAGTAAAAATACAAAATTTTAAGTTACAAAGGCTTAAAGAGGGATTGCTTCCTGTGTAAAGTCACATCCATCTATCAGCTCTAAACAAGCACAGGAACACACAACTAGTAAGAGCTATCAATAGCTAAAGGGACTAAGATGTAATAAAGTCTTTGAGCATCTTGCACAATGCCACATACACACTGTACTTTCAACAATCATTTCTACTTTCTAATGGGCCAAATTTTGATAGCCACTTGTATTTAATCCATTACCCTTGTATAATAAAAGGTTGACTGAATAATATTAAGTGAAGTAGGCCAGACTCAAATAAACATAGGCTCCGTGGTTTCCTCCATTTGTAATAATTAGTATATGTCTAGGATAGTCCTAACAGAGGATCACAAGCTCAATAGCTATGTACATATGACCATATAAGATGATGCTAATCAAAATGACCTCCAAGATATAGAAAAAAGAGGGGTTTTTAAATATACTTTGTGAAGTTATTTTTTTTCTTTTTTTCCCCTTTGGTTTATCCCATTATAACTGCTTTTGATTTTGGCATAGTGTGTCATGTATATATGTTTATCTGACTTGGAAAAGGAAAGGGGAATAACAAAATGGTGAGACAAAGAGCGAACCAATGCAACAGTGATACTAACAAATACTGGGAAGAAACTTTATAATTTGCGGGAGAGAGGAGAGGGGGAAGGAAAACAAGAGAAAATGAGGGAGGGGATAACACTGTTCGACAAGAAATGTACTCATTACCTTACTTATGTAACTGTAACTCCTCTGTACATCACCTTTACAATAAAATAATTTTTTAAAAAGAAAAGTAAATGTCTAACTGCTTTTACAAGTCACAGACAGAATTAGAGAACATAGAATCGATTCATCCCAAAGATGAAGATAAGGTAGTTAGATAATCAAGTGGGAAAAAAAGGCATTTGTAGGTGAAATAAATGACTCTTGTGATTGTCGATTAAGTCTCTCTTAGAGATAATTCATTTATCTTTTACCGCATTTCCATTTGTGGTGTTATAATTAGAATTTGAGTCCCTCATTCATTTTTCAGAATGGGGAGCAAGTACATGGTTTTATAACAAGCTATCAAGTATTAGAGGTAAGTGTTAAGAGCACTGTGATAAGACCTCCTGGGATATTACAAAATCATTTTAATAGAAAACTAATTATTTTAGCTGGTATATATGAAGATTTAGACAAGAACAGATAGTATATCTTTTAAATTAAGTATCAGAAGTAAAATTTTATGCTAATAGGCTATTAATGGGAGAAAGCCTTGAAAAAAAAACCTGCATGTAAAGAACTGAATTTAAGAGCTGATAAACATTATAAAAAATTTACTTTAAGATGAAGTTTATATGCCAAGAAAAATAAATGAAAATGGACAGAGTGAACTCAACATTATAAAATAATAATTTCTCTTAGCTTCAAAAGATAGAAAGTTGCTGTTTAAAATCATTTCTGTAGGAAGTGGTGCTGTGGCTCAAGTGGTAGAGTGCTCACCTTGAGCTGAAGAGCTGAGGGACAGTGCCCAGGCCCAGAGTTCAAGCCCCACGACCGACAAAAAAAAATCATTTCTGTAGTCAGACCTAGTAAAATTGGGTTGAAAGAAATTTTGCTAACTTCTTAAGTCAATGCTTTTTCTAAGACATTTTGGCATGTTTTTGTAGCAAGGACTCAGTTTCTCTTTAATATCACCTTTCTCTGCTTTTCACCTTCAATTGTAGATTACTCAACCTTGTGTTTACCACAAATATAGAGAGATAGATCTATGTAAGAGATTATCTAGCTAGCTAGCTAGCTAGTTAGCTATCTATCTATCTATTCACCTATCTATCTATCTATCTATCTATCTATCTATCTATCTATCTATCTATCTAATTTTGATGCCAGTCCTGGGGCCTGAACTCAGAGCCTGGGCAGTGTCCCTAAGGTTTTATGCTCAAGGTTCTATCACTTGAACCAAAGCTCCACTTCCAACTTTTTGGTGGTTAATTGCAGATATGAGTCTCACAGACTTTCCTTTGTGGGGCTGGCTTTGAACGATAATCCTCAAAGCTTAGCCTCCAGGATTACAGGTTTGAGCCAAAAACGCTTAATAAAGTTATATATTTTATAGGTTTCATTTCATCTGTTGATTAAGGTTTTGTTTTCCTTTTGTTATGACTGTGAGATTCACGTTTAGTCCTTTGCATATAGATTTTTTTTACTTGTAGTTAAGAACACAATGTATGAAAAATTAGTAGATAGAGAAATATGCTAAATGTCAGCACAGTAAGGAACTAGCAAATTATTTAAGTTTGCAATCGTTTAATAAAAATAAAGACAAAGGAATTCTCTCTAGAAAGTAAATTGCAAGGAGAACCAGTCATAACAAAAGGGCTACTTGTATATTATCCAAGAAACATACAAACAAAATAGCATTGGTCTTTGACTTCAACTTGAGAAAACACTAGATACAATAATGATTGTTGTAATAACAATCTTAAAGAATCCTTATGTTGTATGGATTTATGCTTAAACATTCATGAGCTTTAATATTTTACTGTGTGAAATTTGCCATAAAATCGGTGACATAGAGAATGGATGGTAAACAAATAGAATAAAATTAGCAGTTATAGCCAGGCACTGGTGGCTCACACCTGTAATCCTAGCTACTCAGGAGGCTGAGATCTGAGGATAGTGGCTCAAAGCCAACCCAGGCAGGAAAGTCTGTGAAACTCTTATCTCCAATAAACCACCAGAAAACCAGGAGTGGCCTTGTAGCTCAAGTGGTAGAACACTTGCTTTGAGCTGAAGAGCTGAGGGACAGCACCAGGCCCAAAGTTCATGCCCCACAACCAAAAAAAAAAATTAGCAGTTACTACTCCCTTAGGTTATAGGAATGTGAAAAGTCTTATTACTATTTTACCTACATACATGTGTATGCATTCTTACTTTTCCATAAAACTTAGTTTTGTTGAAACAATTATAACTTGAATATTTTACACAAAATACAAGAATAGATGTGATTTTTAAAAATATTCTAGTCTAATAATTATATCCACACAGGCAAAAACATGTACTGCATTTCAAATATAAATGAGAGGACAGTAAATATATTTTAAAGCCCCCTAACCTGATACAATGGAAGTCTTCCTAAAAATTATAGGATTATGATATGTACATATATTTATGTATACATGAAAGGGAAATTAAAGCCAAGTACATTGTTAAAATGCAGCTAATTTCAAAATGTATGAAATTTCATACATTTGAAACATCTTTCAGGATTACAAACGTTTGCTTTTCTACTTCAGTATGGCACAGGATTATAAAGTTTGGTAAAGTAGCTTCTAGAAGAATGGTATATCAATGTCTTCATCAAGTTATGATGTATTGTTTCCAAATAACTATGATTCATGTTCCATTTTAAAAGGTGCTTAGAGAATTTCTAAGCAGGAATACCAACGCATCTCAAGATATTTATCTAGTTCAATGGAGTTCAGGATTAATTTTATATACTCTCTCATAAGAAGAGCTACAGGAAGAGCACTTACAAAACTCCCTACATGTTGAGACTCATTCTTAAAAGAAGGAGACTACAATGCTTGATAAGAAATGTACTCATTATCTTGCCCATGTAATTATAACGCCTCTGTCCAGTATTTTCACAATAAAAAAATAAGAAGTAATATATATTCCTGATTTTTGAGATATTATAATTGATTATATTTTATTGCACTCAAGTTTTTTATGAATTTTTTTAAAAAATTTATTGTAAAAATACCATACAGAGGGGTTACAATTACATGGGCAAGAATACAACGGACAAGGGTCTCATATCTAAAATATATCTGGAACTCAAAAAATTAAATCCCTCAAAAACAAATCTTCAAAGAAACAACTGCCCAATAAATAAGTGGGCTAAAGACCTACAGAGAAACTTCTCTGAAGAGGAAAGAAGGATGGCCAATAGACACATAAAGAAATGCTCAACATCTCTAGCCTTAAAAGAAATACAAATCAAAACAACATTGAGATACCACCTCACCCAGCTAGAATGGCTTGAATCAAGAACTCTAATAACAACAGATGCTGCAGGGGATGAGGACAGAAGGGAACCTTATTACATTGTTATTGGGAGTGTAAACTTGTTCAACGACTTTGGAAAGCAGTATGGAGATTCCTCAAAAGACTCCACATAGAGCTCCCCTATGACCCAGCAATCCCACTTTTGGGCATTTACCCAAATATTCACAAACAAGACCATACTAAAGCTACCAGCACAACTATGTTTATTGCAGCATTATTTACCATAGCTAAGATATGGAACCAACCCAGTTGCCCCTCAGTAGATGAATGGATCAAGAAAATGTGGTATATATACACAATGGAATTCTATGCCTCCATCAGAAAGAATGACATTGCCCCATTTGTTAGGAAATAGAAAGACTTGTAAAAAATTATATTAAGTGAAGTAAGCCAAGCCCAAAGAAACGTAGGTCCCATGGTTTCCCTTATTTGCAATAACCAATGTATGTCTGAGTCAAGCAGAAAAGAGCAGATAAGGTGAGGTTAGGGAAATGAACCCTAAGATATGTATTGATTTTTTTTCTTTCATGCAATTGTTTCTAACATCATATACATATATATATGATGGTTTCTTTGTTGCTTTGTATGTCCCTCGCCCACAATATAACCCCTGTTTTCACTGTATTTAATGTTGGTATAATTTGTGGAGGGGAAGGGAAAAACCAAATCGTTTAACTAAGGATACAGGTGGACCCATTGCAACAATGAGATGTACAAGTCCTTATGTCGAAAAACGAACTTTACAACTTTGGTGGGGGAGGGGGAGAATCAGGTAGGGGGGGAGGGCGGGGGATATGGGAAGGGATGGGGAGGGGAAACAAAGGAGGTGGCAACAATGCTTGATAAGAAACGTACTCATTATCTTGCCCATGTAATTGTAACCCCTCTGTACAGTATTCTAATAATAAAACAAAATTACTTGGGCAAGATACATTTGTCAAGATAAAATTTAATGCAGCTCTGGAAATTCTGACTTGGTCTTTTTGTACTTCTGTGTATTGGTATATTTAGTACTATGTTTTCCATCTTACGTTTTGTTTTCTGTTTATCCAACAATTTTATGCTTTATTTCCTCTCTGGCTGTACATTTAGATAGTCATGCTACTTTGAGTCCTTTTGCTTAATAAGGAAAAAGTCCTATTCTTTCAATGATGACTCCTAAATATTCCATCTGCAAATGTAAATTAGTAAACTTAATACTTTATTTTCTCTTGGTATGTCTAAGGAGACTATAAAAACTAAATCTGTTAATCTCTTATTCAAATATAAGCTAACAAATAGTATCATAACATTAATTTGTATTTAAGTTCTCAGTTTAGAAATTATCCTCACATTTAACACCGGTATTTTATTTATAATAATTATACAGAAGTTAGTTCAAATTTATCTATGTGCAAAATGCAATGTTAGCTTTGACCTTAGTTATTTGTAATCTTAATCTTACTTCTAGAGTAATTTCTCATCTTGTTTGAAGGACACAATAACCTGTTTTGAAAGTTGCTTTAATGAAGACATATTGGTCTTAAACTCAATATTTCTGTTTTGCTTTTATCCATAGGTGTTTCTTAAGGTATATTTGGGGACTCGATTCTCAGTTAATATTATTCTGGTTTACCTTTTTAAGGTATTTTTATTGTTGCCTCTGAAAAGTGTTTTGCCATTCATTAAAAGTATCTTTCCATGTTAGCTTCTTAAAACCTCTGTGGCCCTGGTGATTTGACATTTTATTCTGAGGCGTTTAGATTCAGTTTGATTATTTTATTGTTCTTGCTTAATAGATATTCAACTTGTTATATCTATGGGTCACTCTTTTATCAACTCTGAACTGTGTCACCATTATCTTTGCATGTTTAATCATACAGCAATTTCATGTCCTTTCCCCACCTCCAATGTCAGGAGAATCATTATCTTGTCAAATGCTCTTTATTATTGACATTATTTTTTTTTAACATTCTCTAATAGCTGGGTATTGGTGGCTCATGCCTGTAGTCCTAGCCACTCAGGAAGCTGAGATCTGAGGACCGAGGTTCAAAGCTAGTCCTGGCAGGAAAGTAATGAGGCTATCTCCAATTAACCAGCAGGAAACTGGAAGTGGCGCTGTGGCTCAAGTGGTAGAGAGCTATCCTTCAGTTGAAGAGCTCGGGGACAGTGCCCAGGCCCAGAGTTCAAACCCCACGACTGACAAAAAAAGTCCCTAATACTTTTATGAAAAAAAAATTAAAGGAAATGAATGAAGCAGAGCATACACAAATCATCAGTAATTAACGCAGGTGTTTTTCCAGTTATACTTCGAGATCACTCACTTTCTCCTAATATTTGTTTAATTTTAGCCTTATTAAAATCTTCTGAGAACACTAAAGTGTCTGGATTCCAGCATCTGTAGGGACACATTTGATATGAATGACAAACGTGTATAGCTGGACTAGGGGAGCCTATGAAACCATTCTAATTATTATTACTTCAAAACAATGAAAACAAAAATCATTTTATTGCACGGTCGTGAGGCTTGAACTCTGGGCTTGGGCACTGTCCCTGAGCTCAAGGGGAGCACTCTACTGCTTGATCCACAACACTACTTCCGGTTTTCTGGTGGTTTATTGGAGATAAGAGTCTCACAGACTTTCCTTCCTGGGCTGACTTTGAACCGGGATCCTCACATCTCAGCTTCCTAAGTAGCTAGGATTACAGGCATGAGCCACAGGTTCCCTCTACAACAATAATTATTATCTTAAAAGTTGTTCTAACACTTAATGTAATTTTCTCCAAGTCTTTCCATTTCCTAACAAATGGGTCAATGTCATTTATTTCTGATGGAGGCATAGAATTCCATTATATATATAAACCACATTTTCTTGATCCATTCATCTACTGAGGGGCATCTGGGTTGGTTCCATATTTTAGCTATGGTATATAATGCTGCATAAACATAGTTGTGCTGGTAGCTTTAGTATGGTCTTGTTTGTGATGGTTTGGGTAAATGCCCAAAAGTGGGATTGCTGGGTCATAGGGGAGCTCTATGTGGACTTTTTTGAGGAACCTCCATACTGCTTTCCAAAGTCGTTGAACAAGTTTATACTCCCACCAACAATGCAGTAGGGTTCCCTTCTGTCCACATCCCCTCCAGCATCTGTTGTTATTAGAGTTCTTGATTATAGCCATTCTAATTGGGTGAGGTGCTATCTCCATGTTGTTTTGATTTGCATTTCTTTTATGGCTAGAGAGGTTGAGCATTTCTCCATATGTCTAGCCCACTTATTTATTGGACAGTTGTTTCTTTGAGGATTTGTTGTTGGGGGATTTAATTTTTTGAGTTCCAGGTATATTTTCAATATAAGACCCTTGTCCATTGTATGGCTAGTGAAGATATTCTCCCAATCTATGAGCTTTCTATTGATCTTGCTAGCTATGGTTTTCCTTTCTTGTATTGTTTTTAACAATATAACAATACAACAATAATTATAAGGTGATTTCTTTGTCGCTTTGTATGTCCCTCCCCCACAGTATAACCCCTGTTTTCATTTCATATTGGTATAATTTGTGGAGGGGAAGGGAAAAAACAATTGTTTAAATAGGAATACAGGCGGACCCATTGCAACAATGAGATATACAAATCCTTATGCCGAAAAACGAACTTTACAACTTTAAGGATGGGAGATGGGAAGGGATGGGAAAGAGAAACAAAGGAGGAAGCAACAATGTTTGATAAGAAATGTACTCACTATCTTGCCCATGTAATTGTAACCCCTCGGTATGGTATTTTCACAATTAAAAAAAAAGTAAAAAAAGAAAAATGAACTTTACAACTTTGGCGAAGAGGGAGGGCAGGGGAGGGGTTGGGAGCAGAGGGTTGGGAGCAGTGTTAGGAGGGGGAGATGGGAAGGGGTGGAAAGGGGAAACAAAGGAGGAGGCAACAATGCTTGTTAAGAAATGTACTCATTACCTTGCCCATGTAATTGTAACCCCTCTGTACGGTATTTTCACAATAAAAAAATGATAAAAATTTAAAAACAAATTTTTAAAAAGATAACTTAAGCCAGTAAATGGCAGTGTTTGAAGCAGAAAATAAAGTTGTTCTGAGCAAGAAATAAACTGTAGTATCAATAGAAGAATGTTGACATCATAAAATTGGGTAACTCTATTTGTGACATTGATAGAAGAAAGTGGATGAGAAGGACAACAAGGAGAGAAACAGAAGAAACAAAATAGCACAAAATGGTTAGGAGAATGGAAAATATGCATTTCCATTTAATAAATAATAATTTATCAAAAATTACTAAAATCTTTGTCATATATATATATATATATATATATATTATCTTTGTTTTGGTGTTTTTGCTTGTTTGTTTGTTTTGCCAGTCCTGGGACTTGAACTCCCTGCCTGGGCACTGTCCCTGAATTTCTTTGGCTCAAGGCTAGCTCTCTACTACTTGAACCACAGCATCACTTCTGTTTTTTTCTCTTTATGTATACTGAGTAATCAAACTCAGGGCTTCATGCATGCTAGGCAAGCGCGCTACCACTAAGCCACATTCCCAGCCCCTGTTTTAGTTTTGGTTTGCTTATTTATTCATCAGTTTTAGGGCTTGAATTCATGTCCTTGAGCTCTTGTTTGTTTGGTTTTTTTTTGGCTCAAGGCTGGCTCTTTATCATTTGATCCACACCTCCATTTGTGATATGTTTAAAATTTGTGTATTTCATTGTTGACCTCTATTTTCTTCCACTCTTAAACTCTCTGATGTACTTTGTAACTTTTTCAACAGAAATAAAATATGAAAATCATAGAATTTTGATACACTTACTACTTTTTTTGTGAAAATACCGAACAGAGGGGTTACAAGTACATGGGCAAGAAAATTAGTACATTTTTTATCAAGCATTGTTGCCTCCTCTTTTGTTTCCCCTTCCCATCCCTTCCCATCTTCCCCACCCCTCATCCCCCTTTACCCCCCCACAAAGTTGTAAAGTATGTTTTTCGACATAACGACTTGTGCATCTCATTGTTGCAATGGGTCCACCTGTATCCCTATTTAAACGATTTGTTTTTCCCTTCCCTCCACAAATTATACCGACATCAAATACAGTGAAAGCAGGGGTTATACCGTGGGGGAGGAACATACAAGTCACTTTACATAGTCAAATTAACATTGACTATGTATCTTTGACCCATGTCTTGTTGAAATCATCCTCTTCAAGGAATCTGTGTAAATATGTGTAAATTACTGGATTTCAGTGACTTCCTTTTGTGCCATTCTGCTTCACCCATCAGGAAATTTATGTGTATCTGGGGTAAGCAGAGTCATTTACCCTAAACCGTAGGACAATAGTTTTAATAGCCATCCAAAAAGAATTATCAAAGCCTTATCTTGCCTGAAAGTGTTACATAAATAATAGGGATATGGGCCTATGACAAGTCAGTCACGTATATTTAATCCCCATATTATCAGTCTGAGACCCCCCCACTGATTTTCACCAAAAGTTTTTTTTTTTTCTTTGACAGCTGTTCCATGGTCATTGTCAAATTACTTGGTTTGTTTAGCTCATTTCTCATAGAAAATATCCCTTGTAATGAGATACTTATGCTAATTGTTTCTTTCTATCAGGACTAAGAATTTATTAACACCACAACTGAAGCATGACAATTACATATGTATTTTATGTAAATGGATGCTTGCCTGTCCATGCATTGCCAACAGCTTTGAGGTTGAATATTATTATTAATAATGTTTCTTCTAGAATATATAAACTGGATTTCCTCTCATTATTTTCTGTTGAGCTCCTTGAATTTTACTGTTATGAATGGAGGCTAAGTTACATAAATAAGATATTTAGTGATGCATCTCTTCTTTTTCTTTCCCTCTGGTTTCTCTTATTCAATTTTTTTGAAACTCAAGCTTGGAATAAAGTCATGGTATTAACATTTAATTTGTATCTTATATGGTTTCTGCTTGAGATTTTATTGGAACTTTTTATTGATTTCTAAGGTAGACAGTATTCACAGAGATATTAATGGAAGACACAGATGGAGCCTAACAGAGGCTAAGCTTTGATATTGAGGGTTTCGTGTCTAATTCATCTTTACAGTGAAGTTAGATTGATTTTCATAAAATGTGGAATAGTTTTGTCCATCATCTACTTAAAACTCTCGAATAGCTTTCCATTTTGCTCTTAAAAAGAGACAACTATTGAACTTCCCCGCCAAAGTTCTTTCAGTTTTCATTCCTCACTACTTCTATCTCTTCCTTTGTCTTCACTGTCTCCACACCGCCTTTGCCTTACCTTTTTTTGACTTCTCAAGGTCATCAAACCCTTGTTCTCTTTGCTTTAAACTTGTTCTCTACAATTGTAAATGAACACTGACTCCTTCATTTTGTTTCAGCAGAAAGTATTTCCTATGCCAGTTGTTTCTATTCAGGGAACATTTCATTAACTCAATCTGACTTCGCATTTTTGTAATTACTTGCATCATTGTCTTTTATGATTATTTTAAGCTCCTTGAGCGCACTTGCTTTGTCTATTCATTATGTTTGCTTTTAAATCACTGTCACATTTAAGATGTAATAGCTGTTTAATCATCGGTCCTTCAATTGATGAATTATTAGAGGGACAGAGGATGAGGGCAATGGAATCCTAGGCTTCTCCTGTGCTAAGCTGTGACCTGGTCCACCAAAGCACTTGCTACTGAAGTACTTTCTCAGTTTCATTCTTTGCTTTGTTCAATAGTTTTATTAGTGACTTCAATAAAGAAATAACAAATAAGTTCATCCAGTTCACCAAAAGCTCATGTTTATGTGATGACAAGATACTCAAACAGGATCAGGGTAATGTTTCTGAACATTATTTAATAAGAATTGATCGAGCTCTTTCCATTTCTCCACGTTTCAATATTCATTTTTCTAGCTGCCATTTTAATCTTCAAAACAAAGTATTAATAATACATCTTGCTATCTTTTGGTAAGATTTCTTATTTTTCCTTTCCATTAGATTCTATATTTTTAGGGATTTTAGAAAGGCTTTACTAAAACCACGTCTCTTTTTCCCTCAATTCTGTACTACAAACTGATAATTTCATACTTTCATCTAAAATCCTAAAACTTTAAGTCATTTATATTCATCAGACAAGCCTTAATTTTCTGATGAGTTTTATAGAACATTGAGCCATAATTAAATATGCTTATGTGAGTTCATAGATAACAAATCTTATGTAGAATCTCTCAAGGAGAGGGAGTATTTTATCTCTAGCAGTAATACTAATAATTTAAATTATATTAGTATTTACTCTCTGTGTATTAACTCATCTTTCCTCACTACTGTGAAGCATGTGCTATTATTATCCACATTGAAAAGATAATAAAACTGACTATTCAGTAAATATTTGTTTAAACCATTGTCTAATCTTATGCCATTAATGACAGGTATCCTATATGCGTCCAGTAAAAATGTTTTTATGACTTAATTTGAAAGCAACTGTGAGGGTATGTCTCCCTAGTCTATAACTGCCACCACTTAGTAATATATTCCTTATGGTACTACTCAGACACATTTATCTTTACAAAGAAAACATTCATTGGTTTGGATAATTGGGGGTCATAATACACTAACGGATCACAGTATGGAAGATGAAATTATGACATAATAGCTTTTGTGCATCCCAAAGAAAGGCAAGTAGATTTCATAAAAGGTGAAAGGCATAATTTAAAAGAATATGTCTGCTTATTATTTAGGAAGATAAGTCAATTATGCTTCCTCCATAAAAGGCTTCCTTTCGCAAGAGTAAAAAGCAAATACTTCCATCTGTTTTCCAGCATTTTCCTTCTAGATGGCACTGATTCTGACTCTGATAATTTCCACTTGGATGACTGACATTCACAGAGATATGTCTGTTTCTTGCTGAAAGTGTCACAGTAATTACACATTGTGCCCTGATGCCAGCTGGAAAGGAAATTGACAGCTTCCACAGAGGCTTCGTCAAATGGCTCATATTTAGCCATTCATTTCAGACACCTGCATTGCTGCGGTCCACCTGCATCCTCATTATTAACACAGAACTCTTCATATTCGATTATTAGGAAGAAAAGTTGATACATCATCTAGGAAGAAAACAAATGGAATAAATGTGTTTATCTGAATACCTATACCAATCAGATGCATTTAAAAATAAGAATATTTACGTATGCCTTTGCTCTTTGACCTTCTGTATTCATACTGCTTTAATCATAAGATAAAGTTGTTTTATATGATAAATTGAAAGGTTAGTAATAGTCACAGAGCAATGGTGTCATTCTTCAAATATTTTTAATTGGGAATTTAAGAGTTGCCGCTGAAATAATGAATGGATGTCTGCATTTCATACATTAACTATTGCCAATTTAATTAACAGGTAACATACTTCAGTGTTATTTTTTTCTCCTCCCTTAGTCTTGCTAGAATGAAACAACATTTTACATTTTCAAAATCATTCTTCATCATTTGTTTTAATACTGCCAGTGTTCTACTGCATCTCATATATTCATTTTGGGGCAACATTTTTGAGAAAATGCTAAACTTAACATGACATTATACCATCCTTGTGTGAGACAATTGTCTACACACCCAGCTATGAAAGTGTCAAAGAAAATTCCCATAAGTAGCCATCAGATAGTGCTCCAATGCTGAAAGTCAATCCTGACACCAACTACACTAACAACCAATCAACAAATGCCATGCTGACTCACAATCCATCCACCAAGCTTTCTTTGTGGTTTTCCAGTGCAAGTCGTGTCCAAGAGTATGTGGTACATGCACTGACTAGGACTTTTCGGGTATTGTCCTATTACATTTCTATTGCTCTTAAAAATTTCAATTTGGCTCTCAAGTTGTGATCACTTCAGATGTCCTCGGATGACCAGACTCTTAGGTCATGCATACTTGTTGCAGACAATCTATGGGACAGTTCCTCTTTGCTTCCCATTACAATCCGTAACGAACAATGTGAGGTGATACTCGGAGATGTGACAAGTATTCTGTCCCTCACCCAATATCTACCTCTCACCTTCACTGTTGATGTCTTCCTGAAAGGATCATCCCTCAGACGCACATTGCTGACAATTTTCTATGGCCATCATACCTCATAAATTTTCAATTTCAGTGAATTTATCTGCCCATTTTCCTGATGAACAGAACACTTGAAAATGTATATAAACATATTACAAGTGACAAAAATAAATAAATTTTCCAATATGAAGGTGCTTAAAGCAGAGTTTATAATTCAAGAGCATTTTTCAACATCATCCATTTTAACTTTTAATGGGAGTCATTTCTATTGACTGACTCTCAAGTCACTGGCTGTTTTTATTACTAATGAGCCAGTTAAAGGCATCTCTGTGAGCTTTTGTAGTGCATGTATGACAGTTCCCTAAAATACCAGGTTAGTATATGCTTCCCAGTTTTTAAACTAGGGCATTTGACTAATCAATATTAATATCTTCCCCCTGGTTTTGGCATCTGAGTTATACCTGATTCTGATATTATCACATTATTTATCCCTTGACAGTATATTTTAGTTCTTGCTCTTCTTTCTCCATCCTATAACTTTTGTGTTTTGGTTCTTGTTTTCTTTCTGTGTCCTAGAACTTTTGATAGTTTGTCAAATGTAGAGTCTGTGGTTAATATTTATCCTGGAATCCAGGCATACCTATCCTTAGTTTGGAGGAATGTGTGAGTTTAATGGAGAATTGAAGTGGATTTGCTTTAGGTGTTGTATAGATAACACTAGCTTCAAATTGCTCTGAAATTATCTCATGCATGATGCAAAGATGTTTATCTTAATGTTGCAGCTTCCTTGCTCATAATAGAAACTATTTGTTATAGTTTCAGCAGAGGGATTTCTCTGATCTCTTGGTGCAAACTCAAGTATAGAAAAGACCTATGACTTTTGGCATCAAGAGTGGATGCTTGATAGGAAATGCACTCATTACTTTGCTCATGTAACTATAACCCCTCTGTACCGTATTTTTACAGTAAAAACATGTATATGAAAAAAAGAATGGATAGAGTTTCCTCATTAGTTTTCCTCTTCCTCCAGCAGTAGGAAATCTCTAACTAGAGGGTTTATTTCTTCCCATCTCTATCCCATAAGAAACATATGTGGTTGCTCTTTTGTAGGTAGAAAATGGGAAGCACAATACCTCCAAATGAGCAGGAAATAAGGTAAGGGTCTGTGAGTTGCTAAAGACTGACTGTAGGTCTGTGTGCCTCAAAATAGGCCTTTTCTAACACAGTGAAGACTCAGGAGGAATCCACAATCACTCTTCTAGAACATGGTAGCAAGAAGAATTTACCCGGAGCTGGGAAAGTGGTTTGGTAGAGTGCTTGCCTTGCATGCATGAAGCCCTAGGTTAGATTCCTCAGCACCACATATGCAGAAAAAGCCAGAAGTGGCACTGTGGCTCAAGTGGTAGAGCGCTCACCTTGAGCTTAAGAGCTGATTGACAGTGCCGAGGTCCAGAGTTCAGGCCCCGAGGAGGAGGAGGAGGAGGAGGGGGAGGAGGAGGAGGAGGAGGAGGAGGAGAATTTACCCAACATGAGTGTTTCACGGTGCCACAGAGAAAACAATGTAATGGGGAAAATCATGGAATAAACAATGTAATATCTACAATATGAAGTCTAACCCATCTGTGACTAGAAACTGATGGGGAGGAAAGAAATAGGAGATAGAAAAATTACTTGAAGACATAATGTAAACCATTTTTCAAACATGCAACAAGACAAGAAACTGTGATATAAGAAATCAAAGAGGGGCTGGGAAGGAGGCTCAGTGGTAGAGCACTTGCCTTGCATGCACGAGGCCCTGGGTTCGATTCCTCAGCACCACATAAGCGGGAAAAAAAAGCCAGAAGTGGCGCTGTGGCTCAAGTGGTAGAGCGCTAGCCTTGAGCTGAAGAGCTGAGGGACAGTGCCCAGGCCCAGAGTTCAGGGCCCACGACCAGACCCCTCCCCCCATAAAAAATAAAAGAAAAAAAGAAAATGAAAGAACACCAAGGAGGGGAAAATTCCTTAACACTTCCTTGCCCCAATCTATCAGCTATACACAAAAAAAGGATTCAGATAGATGAAAACCAAAGGTACCTGGAAAATCTTGAAGGCAATTAGACAGGGATAAGCATCACAACTAGGGGAACAAATATAAAAAATATGGATGATGTCTCATCAGACACATTTTCAAATTTCTGGATCAAAAGTAAGTATGATTGGGCTGGGAAGGTGGCTCAGTGGTAGAATGCTTGCCTTGCATGCCTGAGGCCCTGGGTTCGATTCCTCAACACCACATAAGCAAAAAGAAAAAAGCCAGAAGTGTCGCTGTGGCTCAAGTGGTAGAGTGCTAGCCTTGAGCTGAAGAGCTGAGGGACAGCGCCCAGGCCCAGAGTTCACGCCCCACTACCGGACCCAAAAATAAATAAATAAATAAGTATGAAGGCAAATTATATTTGTGAAATGTTTTTCAGAAATGAAGGAAGATGCTTGTTTAACATGTTGAAAATGAGGAGGTTCATAATTAGCAGAAATAAACTTTAGTGAAATTTCAAGCAAGTTTTTTAAGAAGTAACAATATTATATAAGGTATAAATAAGATAGGTAGATAGATAGATAGATAGATAGATAGATAGATAGATAGATAGATAGATAGATAGATAGATAGATAGATAGATAGATAGATAGATCAATCTCTAGCTGTGCTGGTGGTTTACGCCTGTAATCGTAGTTACTCAGGAGATGAGATCTGGAAGAAAATCTGTGAGATTCTAATCTCCAATTCACCAACCAGAAACCCAAAAGTTGAGTTATGGTTCAAGTGGTAGAGTTCTAGCCTTGTGGAAAAAGCTTAGGGATAGCATCCAGATCCTGAGTTCAAGACCCTGGATTAGCGTGCACGCGCACGCGTGCACACACACACACACACACACACACACACACACACACACAAACTCACCAAATCCATAGATCTCCTTATACTTGATCATGAAATAATTCATAAAAATATTAAAGAACTGTAATAATGAAAAGCATGTTTTCTGACTATAATAGAACTAAATTACAAATATATGAATGACATTAAAGATCCTTAAACATTGAAAAACTAAACCTACTTCTTCAAAAAAGGAGAACGGTTCTAAAGGGAAATTAGAAAAGACTTGGAATTAAATGAAATAAAATGCTACAGAGCAAATTCTTTAAGATACAAGTAAAGCATACTGGAAGTTCATAACAATGATTAAATTTTAAAATAAGAAATTCAGAGCCAATTGTCTATATTCCTACATTGGAAAAAAAAAGGATAAAGTAAGTTAAGCCCCTGAAAGCCAGAAGAGGAGAAAGTTATAAAGATAAGATACAAATCAATCAAGTGGCAAAGAGAAAAATAATAGAGAAAAATCAATGAAACTAGCTCTGATTCTTGAAAAGATTAATAAGACGAGTAGGAAAAAAATGTTCAAAATCAAATAACCAATATGAGTGAAAGATTCTATCATGGGTAATCCTAAAATCATTTAAAAATAGCTTTACAGGACTATCATGGGTAACTTTTCATCGCCTTTAAGACACATAAATTCATAAACAGATAAAATGGATAACTCCTCGAATGGTACAAGCTAGCACAGTTCACTAGGAAATGGTAAGCATTCTGTGTCTATTTCTTACATGGTATGTTTATTTAAAATCGTTGAAGTTGAAACAAATCTCTTTGAATGGCTTTGTTCCTACTGCTCAGCACACTGTACTTCTTCAGTGTGGTAAGACAAACTCTCAAGCCCTCTTCCCTTCTTTTAATTTTGGGTTTTCCCTAAAATGCTTTTCTTCCACTTTTATGCTTGACTAATTCTGTTTGGCAAATTACACCTTTCAAGAAGGCAGAGCCTCCCTCATTTGTAATAATTATTATATGCCTAGGATAGTCATGGCAGAGTATCATAATAGCTCAAGAGCTGTGTACAAATGGCCACACAAAATGATGCTAATTGAAATGCACTCCAAACCACGGAAACCACACGTCTTTATTTCAGATGTCAACCTTGATGTCGCCAATGTACTGTACCTCGTTCTTTCTTCTTATTTTATTTCATTTTTCTCTTTCTATTGGCAATCTTTGTCTTTAATTCTCATACCCTCCATCTTGTATATCCATTTATCTGATTTGGGGAAGGGAAGGGAAATAATAAAATGATAAAAGAACTACAAAGGAATGACCCATTGCAACAATGATACTCACAAGACACTACATGGGAAATGAACTTTACAACTTGATTGTGGGGGAGGAGGAGTAAGGAGAGGGAAGGAATAGTAGGAGAACAACAATGCAGTGTGTAACAATGTTCAGAAAGAAATGTACCTTACTCGTGTAACCGTAACTCCTCTGTACGACATCTTTACAATAAAATATTTTTTTTAAAACAAAGGCAGAGCCTAAGAACTCCATTCTGCTTCCTTCCTAGAATTCCCACTCCCTATTTCTGTGTGTCGTCTCCTGACATACTACGAAATCACGTGTTCATTGTTCACACATGGCTTATCATCTCTCTCCCTCTGGGAATATTCCAACTTCAATAAACAGCTGCTATGTTTGTATGGATAAATCCCAAGCACTTTCCGCTGTGCCTGTTTCTGTGCTGAGGTCAAATAGAGTCATAAGAGTATAAAGAAAATATTTTGAATTATTGATTATTTTAGATCTTACAGAGAGTTCACCATGTTTGATGTATTAGCTTGTGCAAAGCATATTAAATAACAATAAACCATTCTGTGACATTATAACATAAATTTCTGGCTCTTATAAATTTTTAGTCTTTGATTACAAGGCAGTTGTTGTTTTTGAGACATAACAATTTAAATAAATAGTGTGATAAGTAATCTGCTGCAATAATTTCTTACACTATATTAGTCGTAAGTGTTTGCATAGGGGTGGCTAAGTATTGATGAATTAAGAAGAAATATGTTCTCTCTCTTCCATTACTGGAATAATAATTTCATAATGCATTTATTTTAATTTAGTGTACCTTACTAGAGTAGGGGACCCTCGGGAATAGGATCTCTATGTTATAAAAATGCCTCTAAGCCTGGTGCCAGTGGCTCATACCTGTAATCCTGGCTACTTGGGAGGCTGAGATTTGAGGGTTGAGGTTTCAAAGTCAACCCTGGCAGAAAAGTCTATGAGACTCTTATCTCCAATTAAGCACCACTCCCAACTAAGCATTCCCCCTCCCCACCAAAAGAAGCCAGAAGTATAGCTGTGGCTCAAGTGGTAAAGTGCTAGCCTTGAGGGGAAAAGCTCAGGGAGAGCACCAGGCCCTGAGTTCAGCTGCAGAACTGGCAAAAATAAGTTTTTGAACTTACCATGCTTAGTACTAGTATGAACTCAATTATATTTTTGAATATTTAGAATATTACTGATTCTACACTTTTTGCAAGTTGCTACCCACAACCAACATTCAGTGTGAATTTAAATTAATTAGCTTTGTCAAAATTTTGCGACCACTAAGAACCCTACACAAATTATTTCAGCCACTTACCATTTTTCTGAATAGTGTTTCCCACTCTAAAAATACTGATACTAAATTAAGAATGATCTTATTGTATAGAAATCTCTTTGCTTATTTCTGATATTCCATGACAGTTCTAGCCTGTCAGTGATCAAGAATGTATAGCATATCTCAGACACATATGAAGACAATGTGTTTAAAATGATGTGCTAGCTATAAAATATAATGGATTTGAGCAATATCTGATATCATAGTTTCAATTTGCTATATATAAGTTTAACAGGAATTTTGAAATGTATGCAAGTAGGCTATTATAAAACAAGTAAGTTGGATTATTTTTTATAATTCTTTTTTATAATTTTTTGTGTACTTATTTTGTCTCTAAACTACTGAAGGATTTTGTATTAAGTCAATTTTACTGGAGCATGGAAAAGAAAAATTTCCTTACATCTGTCCCAGTAAAAAAATAATTAAACATTTAAATTTAATGAAAGTAAGTGTAATACAATGCATTTACAGGATGTTTTGAAAATAGTTTATATGTTTATCTAACAAATTACTAGAGCTTCCTTAATTATGTTGTTTGTTATTTATATTTTCAAGTTTTATATTTTTTATTTCTTCAAATGTTTGATTTCTTCATAATACTACCACATTTTATAATCAAGGTTTACTTTGGATCACTTAAAATTTCAATACAAATATGAAAATAGCAACAAATTATGCCGTGATTATTAAAATGAATGTAAACACCATGGATTTACGTAAATGTGCCATCAAAATCTTCCAGTTCCTCTACCTCTGTGATAATACTACATTCATTTGTTATCTTTACAGCCATATGAATATGAGGAAAATATTCAAAATCAGTGTTTCAGATCATATAGATTTCATCCAACTTGATACATTATTGGTTCAGTCTTAAAGCACATTAAATAAGAGTAATTTAGCATTAGTATCTTAATCTGCCAATTTCTATTCCTATTCCTATTTCTGCTCCTATAATAGCATGTATTTGTCTTGTTTGATTCAAATAAATAAATATTCTGATGTACTTGGGCTTTGATCGTTTTTGCCTACATTAGTTTCTTAGCTCAGGATGTCATAGACCCGCTCTCCTGACCACAGCTGCAGAAAACGGTTTCCTACAGAGTGAATTTAATTTACTCGAATTGTTGTCCCTTTAAGCTCACTCTAAGTGGGTGCTGAATTCTATAGAAAAAAAACGAATTTGTACAATACTTTATTTGTAAACTAGAAAGCAAAAAATTCCCTGCTGCTATTTTATGGCCAGACAACTAAGGGATCTATTCAGTCGACGAAAGAATACAACTAACTCTCCTTTATTTCTGATCATTATTTCTCAACTTTCCTACTAGTAAACAAATAAATGCAAAAATCACATTGTATTTTTGCTAGAGTGCTGACTTCTTGTTGGGTCCTCTTGAAGCAACAAGAGTGTTTGAGAATGTTCTGGAGGTCCCTTTTATTTGTGAGAGCTTATGATTTAATCTCCCCCTAAAGTGCCCAACCCCTCATCCCATCACCTCGGGGATGTAGGTTTTCTGATATACATGAGATGCTGGGGACACAAAGTATCACATACGCTTTTTAAATATTTTAGTAAGAATGCTTAGAACTCTTAAAAGTTATCCTGCTATACCTAGTATCCATAAAGAGAATAGTAGCTATAAAATCAAATAAGCATAGTTATCTGTATATAAAACTATATTTACCTGGCTATAAAGTTGCATCAACTTTGAAATATTTTTATCTGTATACAAATCATTATGATGACTATTAAAAAGGAAAAAGAAAAGGATCTGTTTAGATAAAAAAAAACACTGTGTCTTGATTTTTGGGTTCATATCAGCTTACTGGAAGTTCTGATAAACATCAGAACAGGTTTATTTTTCCAGATCTCAAAACTCTGAATAGAATAACTCATATGTTATACTTAATCAACTACAATTATGGATTAAAAACTATCATTTAAAAACCATATGCTTTCAAAATAAACAGAGAGAAAGGCAACTTGTGAGTAATGAATTATAAACTGTATAAATTATCTTAAGAGTAAAAGAAACTCTGAACAGGTATCTACAGAATTAGACAAACAGAAGTATTAATGGTAGTAGTATTTCTTCCATGAGTAGAATTTTCTGCTTAGTCTCAAAATATTAAATTAAAAATACCAAAAGGAATGGTTTTTTTTTTCAGCTTAGTTGTTTAAGGTTTCAAAGAACCTGACTAGTGTATTGTGAGGAAAACAATTTATAGAAAAGGTAAAGGCATTCCATAGAGAAAAAAAAAGTCTTTTAAATTGCTTACTTCAGATACTTTAATATCTGCTAATGTGTAAAAAAAATTCTAAGGGGCTGGGAAGGTGGTTCAGTGGTAGAGCGCATGCCTTGCATGCCAGAGGCCCTGGGTTCGATTCCTCAGCACCACATAAGCAAAAAGAAAAAAAGCCGGAAGTGGCGCTGTGGCTCAAGTGGTAGAGCGCTAGCCTTGAGCTGAAGAGCTGAGGGACAGCGCCCAGGCCCAGAGTTCAGGCCCCATGACTGGACCCCACCCACCAAAAAAAAACAAAACAAAAAAAAATTAAAAGTAAAAAAATTCTATAAAGTCTGCATTGTCCAGAAAACTCAGAATACCATAATTGGTAAAGGGGTTTTCCATGATCCATCAAACCAAATCATGCACACTTTTCACAACTGTTGGGGTGTTTTTTTTAATTTCATGAAACCCTATTATTTTCCCCCTCACAGAGTTCATAATGATGTTCAAGTCTGTAGGTATGGAGGTTTCAGTTTATTATTTTAATCTTTGGAATTAGCTGAGAGAATAGATAATTTTGCTTGGTTTTCTGGGGTGGAGTGAGAGACTTTGGCTATAGTTCATAATCCTAAAGTCTGGAAGACAATAGTTGAACTTAAGATCTGATTAAAACAAATCTTTGAAGATGGCCAACACACTACTCTTCATTAGTCAAGGAAAGAAAATGTTTGGCAACCAAGGAATTGCGGGGTGTGGGTGGGGGTAAGGGGAATGACAGAGGAGAGGGGGAAATCAAAGATGCCAGCCAACCTAAGAAGACCTGTGGTGAGAAGTTGGAATCATTGAGAAAGCCCAGCAACCAGGGCCAAAAAGATCTGAAGCTAATGAATGCTAAATTGACTTTTGGGGGAAAGCATAAGCCATATAGCAAGAGCAACCCAGCTCAGAATACATTAATATAAATTAATCATTAATATAAAATGTCATTTCAGTGTTGTTTTTTGGTTAAGCATGACTAAGGTAATGGCAAAGGAAAAGGAATTATACAGAGGTTAGATAAGGTGAGAAAGCAAATATCTGTGAAGGTAACTTGCAGTGAAACTCTCTGGGAGAATCGACCATTACTTTGTCTCTAACAGGAAGTTCAATGTTCAAGAAATCCTTAGAAGGAGCCAAGACATATGCGGTGGCTTGTGAGATGGAGTGGGGGAGGGGAGGTGTTCCCCAAACAACTGCAAGAGCATCAATAGTACAATTTTTTCAGTAGCTGAAAAAGTGATAGCAAAAATGGATACAGCAATTCCAATTAAAAGATGGAATTTTACCTTTGGTGTTTGAACTTTGATACTGGTAAACTAACAACACAAAATAAAAGCAGAAGGCCTTGCATGGAGATTCCATGTAAAAATTAACAATCACTTCAGCTAGGAATATTTATTTACGTTATATATATATTACATATGTTATATTTTATATCGAATAGCCCTCAACAAAATTTAGTCAACTTTTAATTAAATTTTAGCTAAATTTTTCATGGACTAGCTATATCCTTTCTACATGTTTCAAAACACAAGAAAAAAACTAATCTTGTGTATTACCAAATATTGACAGAAGCATTAGGAGTTTTAAAACAGAACATGGACATTCCAACACAGGTGTGAGTTAGTTCTCTTAATAATGTGTTTAATGTTCCATTCTTCGTGTGTGTGTGTGTGTGTGTGTGTGTGTGTGTGTGTGCGTGCGCGCACGCGTGCACACGTGAGCACATCAGTTCTGGGGCTTGAATGCAGAGCTTGGATGCTGTCCCTGGAGATTAGAATCTCACACATTTTCTTGCCCAGGCTGGCTTCAAACTGCAATTCTCAGATCTTAACCTCTGGAGTAGCTAGGATTATAGGAGTGAGCCAACAATGCATGACTCTCCTTTAACTTTTAGAAGCAAGGACTGAGGTTGATTTATTCAGAATCAATACATTGTGCCTACTGTCTTCAGGCAATCATGAGTACTTAAAATGGTTGAAGACAGGTAGATATAAAAGATAAAAGGAGTCAATTACTAGCAAATAGAACCTTGCAGAGATGATAGTGATAACAATTTCAAGAAAATGTATATAAATATTTGCAGAAATACTGTAAAGCAAACTAATGGATTGAGACAATAGAGCTCAGTTCTTACCTTTTCTTTTTTTTGGGGGGGGTCCAGTCGTGGGGCCTGAACTCTGGGCCTGAGCGCTGTCCCTCAGCTCTTCAGCTCAAGGCTAGCTCTCTACCACTTGAGCCACAGCACCACTTCCAGCTTTTTTGTTTTTGCTTATGTGGTGCTAAGGAATCGAACCCAGGGCCTCAGGCATGCAAGGCAAGCGCTCTACCACTGAGCCACCTTCCCAGCCCAGTTCTTACCTTTTCAACACAAGCTATATAAGAAATTAGGTTAAGAAAATCTTTAAGAATAACGATCTTGGAAGCAAACATTAATTTATAAATATATAAGTAAATACTTTGGATTGTATGCAAATGTACACAAACTTAGAAACTGAAATACAGTAGATTCAGGGGAGAACTCAAATAGCGTAATCTCTTAGAAAGGCAAAGTCAAAGTTCAAAACATAAACCTCAGGAAATTGGCATTTGAAAAGGACAGGATGGGGTCAAGAGGAGAGGAATAGATGAATGGAGAGAAGAAGAGGGGGTAGAGTACAGTAAAAAAAATCAATGTATATTTTACAAAATTAAGAAAAGTGAGTGAAAGAGTAGGTTGGGAGAGATGGGAGAGAATGTTGAAAGGGAAGACAGGTCAAGATGCGTGGTATTCATAAACTGCTTTGTTGGCTGGCAACTCCTTTGTCAACTACTTAAAGATAATAAAAATGTGCACAAAAAGAATAAGACTCATCATATTTCCCAAAGGCATTCTCTCAATTTTCTGACTAAGAGGAAGAAGTCAGCAGAGAGCTGTAATTATCTTTTTTTTTAAGGAGTTTATCAGGTTCAGGTGTGCATTGCAGAGGGAGGCCTGTCAGAAACATGGAATAGAAATGGGACCTCTGAACCGGGGGGCCTGGAGAGAAACTAATACATCCACCAACTCCAAAATTCTGACTGTAACAGACATTTGTTGTTGTTGTTGTTGTTGTTGTTCGTGGGGCCTGGGCGCTGTCCTTCAGCAGCTCAGCTCAAGGCTAGGGCTCTACCACTTGAGCCACAGCACCACTTCCAGCTTTTTCTGTTTATGTGGTGCTGAGGATGCGAACCCAGGGATTCACGCCTGCGAGGCAAGCACTCCACCCCTGAGCCACCTTCCCAGCCCCGACATCCATTCTTTTTTACGTGGAAGAATGTCAGACTATAAAACAAAAGCATTTTGTCCCAATTTATCTTACTAAAAACGATAATAGAACCCTTTGACAATAATAGAAATCATTCTATTTAATTTTTTCCAGTCTCTCAATACTGCCCTCTAATGACCAGTACCATATGCCCTGGAAGTATGGGATGCAGTAGTAGTGTGCTATTATGTCGTTCTCCTTTCTGCTCCTGGGGGTATTTCCTAGTGCTGTGTGTGTGTGTGTGTGTGTGTGTGTGTGTGTGTGTGTGTGTGTGTGTGTTTACGTGCATGAACCATGGCAAGGGTGGTCTCACTTCTCACTCCTGGACTTCCCCTTGATTCCTGAAGTCCCCAAGTCCTTGGAGAATTCTCCGGGGCTGAGCCTTCCTAGTTCAGGCATGTAATTGTTAAACCTTTTGTTGGCTCTGATGTGCCAGACACAGTACCAATGTGCCTGGCACTGTGAAACCGTTCTTATGCATTGAAACACAATGCATGAGAAACAGAGCTTCTGAAAAAACTTGAGCTGCTCGGATCGGAAGCTCTCAGGTGAAGCCTCTCAAGCAAATCATCCTGTCCGAGCCCCCAGTCTTGATAGTATTCAGCTGTGGACCCCGTAGGTGTCGAGATCAAAATATAATCAGTCAGTTAGACCACATCTGGGTCTGGGACTGGAGTTGGGTTATAGGAGCTCCCTCTGCTGCTCGTCATTAACTCGGTACCAGCTGGACCCTGGGAATTATGGAGGATGCATTAGTCCTGTCTGTAGAAACCTCCCACCTCCCTTCCCATCTCTGCGAATCTACGAATCTACGGTCCTAAGAAAAGCAGAGATCTAAGTCAAAGGTGTGAACTCAGCTTAGGGCCATTGCCTGCCCCAAGGAACACCCTCCTCCCCCCCCCTTCATAAACGTCCTGATCCAGAATCTGAAAAAAAAAAATAAGGCAATAAATCACATACATTGTATTGTCTAATTTTTAAAAGTGATTTGACCAGGGGCATTTGGGGTTAGCAGTGAATCCTAAATGTTGCTTCTCTCAAGTAATTTCTGTTTCCTGTAGTTGTGCTTTGCTTGGTTCTGTCATTTCTCTTTCAAATTCTGTGTCTCTGGAGACTTCATTATACAGGCCATATTGATGGCCCTTTCCCTTGCCTTGCCCTCTGCGGCCACTTGAGGCCTTTCTAGGTATATTGCTTTATATTCTCTACTTTTGAAATTGCCAAGGTCACATCTTTGACCCGGCCTCCAACTTCTGGGTTTTGCTCTTTTTGAAGGTGCTTTGTGCCTTCCGTCCTTTATCACATTTAACCTATTTCTCTCAAGCTAGTAACCCTCTGTCTCTTGCTTTGGTTTCATCTCCTTGATTTATTCCATTTCTTGACATTTCAGAATGTGCACTTTTGCTTTCTAAACAATATGTGGTAGGGACACATGAAGCAAATACAGTTTGCCATCACACTGAAATGCTTTCTTTCCCCAATCTATTCCAATATAACATATCAGTATGTAGATGTGTTTTTCTCATGTCAAAAACCATAAATTAACTTCAAAGATTACAATACAATAGTACTGTAATAGATTTTCTACAGATGTTCACAGACTTCAAAACTGCATTTGATATTATTCAGTATGTCTCAGAAAAAGTATACTAGAGAGCTATACTTAGTCCCAGTTAGTTATCATATATACTTCTATTAAACACATATATATTTATGCAGATAAACATTTTTCTGGTTTTTCAGATAAGACCAAGTTTTGCTCTGGGGCCCAAGCTGGCATCAGACTCTCAATCCTCATGCTACAGCCTTATGAGTACTGGGATTACAAGAATGAATCACTGCACTACAACAAATTTGTTTATATATGCACATAATATACATACACATAAATATATAAAAGGCTTGATACATAATTCTGTAATACATATTTTAAAGTACAAAAATAAAAACATTTTTAAAATACTAAAATAAGAACAATGAAAGGTTCTGTAATACTTAATCAGCCTTCCTAAAATAAAATTACAAATTAATGTTTGTGAATTTGCCACACTATCTATTATATTATACTGTACATCATACTGTAATATTATATTATACTGTAATATAATTTGCCAAAGTTTGTTAATAAAAGTGTGACAGAGTATAAGTTAATATGACTTAAAATTTAAGGGCAATTATCACTGAACTTAGCTTTTATTGAACACATTTCATTAAAATAAATGATGCTTTATAGAAATAAAATGAATATAAAATTTAAAACTTATTGTCATTTGAGCAATAGTTTCCCTAGTATTATTCAGCTTATTCTCAAGTTAAATAAGACACTGAGAAATTGATTGCATTAACAATTCAATATTTCACCGTAAGTCAACTGAATAAAAAGGATTATATTCAACAGTCTTAATTCTGAGAACAAAACCAATATAAACATTAGGCTAACGACTTTTAAATTACAAATACACAAGTATAAATCTAAATAATATATATCTAAATGGCTCTGCTGAGCACCTGAATGTCAATACTCATAAGGTACTAAATTGATTTTTGAACTGTAAATAATATATCAATAAATGTTTTATGTGTGTAGTGTTTACATCTATCACTATTATCAAATGATATGATTTTTGCTATTATGCATAAAGAGTAAGCATGGTAAAAGCAAAACAATACATTGAAAATCAAAATATAGAAAATGCCTGGGCACTGGTGGTTCACACCTGTAATCCTAGCTATTTAGGAGGCTGAGATCTGAGGATCAAGGTTCAAAGCAGTGCTGAGCAGGAAAGTCCTTGAGCCTCTTATCTCCAGTAAACCACCAGAAAACCAGAAGTGGCACTGTGGCTCAAAGTGTTGGGTGTTAGTCTTGAGCAAAAGAGCTCAGGGACAGTTCCTAGGTCCTGAGTTCAAGCCCTGTGCCCATCAGAAAAAAAAAGATAGATAGATAGATAATAAATTTAGGCCATAATATTCACTGTGCATTATCGTATGTGGTAGAATGGAATGAACTGCAGTCTCCCATACAAGATTCTTTATTGGTATAAATAAAAATCTTTCAACAATTTGAATATTTAGCATTTAGGTCTTTTTTCCTTATTTTAAAAACTAAAAAAAAATTAATAAAAGGCTCAAAAATATTCCAGATATTAAAGTGTAAGAGATATTCTTTAGCCAGGTACTGGTGGATCATGGCTATAATCCTAGTTACACATGAGGCTGAGACCTGCAGAATTGCAGTTCAAAGCCAACCTGGACAGAAAAGTCCATGCATCTCGGTTTCCAAAATAATCATAAAAAAGTAGGGCTGTCATTGTAACACAAGTAGTATAGTGCCAACAAAATAAGCCAACTAATAGCAAGACCCTGTGTTCAAACCCTAGTACACCCCCCGCACCACCAAAATACGTTTTTAACTGTGTCCGGAAAGCTAACAAAAAGTTGAATTCTGTACAGGGAGTCTAAGTTCACAGCCAAGGACAAAAAGGACACATAATTCTTTGCACTGAACTCTTATACTCTTGTTACAATCTATCACTGTCCATTTGAGGTTGACCGAGTGTCAGACAATGTTCATGCAAACTCCATCCTTCACTTCTAAAGCAATTCTTCTGTTGATCTGAGCTGCATCAAAGATTACAATCAAAATAATAAGTAATTCCTCTCCAGACAGGAATATGTGAACTATTCTTCAGGGACTATTTAATGTCAAAATCTAACACGATGCTTCTCCCCTGTGGACTGAGAATGGTTGAGCCTACACAGCTGAATGATCGGCCCACTCACTATGACACCAGCTTTGTGGCAGCTCATTAATAAACAAAGAGAGAAAGGGGAAAAAGAAGCCAGGAAAAGAGAGTGATAAATTTATAGTTTTTCTTAGTAGTAAAGTCCAGTTCAAGATCTAGTGTTTAGTTTTAAAACAGGGTTTTGACCTCAGTGCTACTGGGCGAAACATCGACATAGCAATATAAACAAAGTTGGCACTTTGATAGGAGATGTATTTTTTCAGGTCTCTGCCAAAATACTAGTAAAACAAGAGAAAAAAATTTATTGTATTTTAGCAGAGCACTGGTGGCTCACGCCTGTAAGCCTAGCTACTCAGGAGGCTGAGATCTGAAGATCGCATTTCCAAGCCAGCCCAGGCAACAAGGGTCATAAGACTCTGATCACCAATAAACTACTCAGGAAAACCCTGAAGTTGTGCTGTGGCTTAAGTGGTAGAGTACTAGCCTTGAGCACAAATTGACTGATGGTCAGCACTCAGGCTCTGAGATCAAGCCCCAGGACCAGCAAAAAATAAAAATAAAAAAGTATTTTGAGAAATTAACAACTGCCACAGACAATAAGAGATTAAATAAAGCAGTCCTATCTTTCATCTGCTCAGAGGTTTTTGTTAGTTCTTACTACATAGTTTGCCTGGCACCTGTCCAGATATTTCAGAAATGACTAAAGTTCTCAGACACCAAGAACTACACATCATTGAACCAGGGACAACGGAGTAGGGGAAAACAGAACATAAAATGATGCAGCACACATTCCCAGGAAGAAGAGCTGGGAACATCCAGGAGAAAAACCGATGGTTCACTGATTTCTGAAATTCATTCTGTCAGAGCTCCAGCAAGGGGGGAATCAGAGTGCTCACGCTGCTGGGTTATTTAAACATATCATAGAAAGTTGAAAACACAAAGAAAAAAAGATTATTCCATATTTTACAAGAAGCAGACATGTCATTTTGCAAGTTCACCATCACCCCTCTGTGGCATGAGGAAGAGAAAAGCTGGGGGAGTTTTTATGAAGGCTTCTTGCTCTCATATATTTCATGGCACTGCAAAATTCAGCTGAGATTCCATTTGTACTTGGTTAAATATTATACAACTTGGATTGTATAGGATCTCTGCTATAACCTCAATAAGAACACTTATATTATTAGGCATCTCTTCATCATTATCCTAACTGCCAGAAAAAGAGACACTAAATCACAAGACCACTGACTCCGGATCCCACAGATCTCTCTAGTTTTTGTGTGATTAGACACCTCCCTTCTTTGCTCTGGTCATGTGACCCATGCAATCCTTGTCTATCTGATCATCTTTCTGATCCAGTCAAAGCCGATTCTCTATCCTGACCGTTCTAGCTCTGTGCTGGCCTGTGTCCCATATACACTTCCTCTTCTAGGGAAGGGAAAGAATAAAATGGAAGCAAATTATAGAGTTCTCACGTTTCTAAAGGTCAAACTTACCCACAACCTCAATGTAGCTGTGTGAGTGCATACTGATTAATTTAATACAAACAACATTTGGAATTTCTAGAAGGCTTGTATAAAATGTAGCTAAAAACAATTCAAAATTTTCTCAAATTTCCCTTGAAGACCCTATTTTGCCTTTGCCAACCTGTTTTGTGAGTCAGGAAATGGATTGTTGGGACTACCTCAAGCTCATTTCATTCTTTCTTATTTATTTATTTTCAGTTGTGGGGCCTGAGCTCTAGGCCTGGGCACCATCCCTGAGATCTTCAGCTTAAGTCTAGCCTTCTACCACTTGAGCCACAGCGCCACCTCTGGCCTTTTCTACTTAGGTGGTGCTGAGGAATCAAACCCAGGGCCTAATGCATGCAAGGCAAGCACTCTATCACTGAGCCACCTTCCCAGCTCCATTTCATTCTTTCTTTTAGTTTCCATTTGCCATTCAGAATCCTACAGAAGACTCCAGGAATTGAGAACAACATTGATTTGTTGTTGTTTTCTCAACTTCCTCCCTACCCCATTACTGCTGGAAGCAGAGAGCTCCCCAAGCCCTCTGCAAGCATCTCTCCTCTTCTACAGCTCAGAATCTGTTCCTTCCATTGGCTCTTCCAAATCTATTCTTAGTTTTAACTCTACTTTCCAAGCCCCAGGATGTGAGAATAGTTTTACATCTACACCTTTCCCAAATAACTTATTAAACATCTTTTTAATAAATCTACTGGAAAGTACTCTTTTGTGAGAGCAAATATATCTACTCCTGCTGGGACCATTTTTTAAAAAAATTGGAATCAGAGTAAACAATGAAAACATACCATCAAAAAAGATAGAGTTGGGCTGCTCTCCTGTTGGAGGAGCACCAGGATAGCTGAAGTGCTGAGGGAATTGGCTAATCCATTTGATCCGGTGTCATCATATTTTCTAACGTTATCACAACAGAGTGTATGTCTATGCCATAGTTTCCAGGGAAGCAATAGTGAGCTTAAAAGATCGTGTAATCATGTTGTTTCCTACTATAGGGAACAAGATAATCATTGTAATAAAATTGCAACTCCAAGGCCTAATAGTCTCTTTGTAGTCACAAGTTAGGGCTCAGGATTAAGCCAAGATTATGATGGTTCACTGTGGGGGTGGGGGAGAAATCCCATTAAATTTTTAACACAAACATGGCATTTTCTAGGGGAAAATATTGGAAGCAATAAAAATAAGATCCAGAGATATAGAATAAGAATATTTTAGTAGAAATAGTTTGTAGAACCAGTTTCTCTAAATTCCCTTCAGATTCTTTGGCTAAGAGAGACAGGCCTGTCTCTTGGATTTAGTCTTAAAGAATCATCATTAGCGTAAAAAATTTTTAGTCTAGATACACTTTATAAGTTGATTGTTTTCCCCTCAGGTCTCATCTTCTTTCTTTCTTTCACTGAATTTGATGTTAGTATAATTTGTGAAGGGGAAGGGAAAAAACAAATCGTTTAAAAAGGGATACAGGTAGACCCATTGCAACAATGAGTTGTACAAGTCGTTATGTCAAAAACAGAGTTCATAATTTTCAGGTATATGGAATATAAATACTAACAGGGCCAGGATATGATGATTCTAGGTGTCGTTACAAAGGAAATACTGTATGCATTTATGGAGTTACAATGTCAAACAATATCAGTTACATACATTTATGGAGTTATGATTTCAATCAATATCAATTACATACATATCAATCAATGTCGGTGTATGTAGAAATAAAATTTATGACTCAAACCAGATAAAGTTGATGGAAAGGGTGCATTAATTAGGAATAAATAATTTTACTATATTAACTTCTATGTTTCAGAAATAGAGTTAAAATCTATTTGTTTGGATAATTAAGTTCTTGATTTGGGGCAGGATATAATGAATATGGTTAAATTAACCAACTTTTTCAACTATTTCATAGAGGTAGACATGAAAACTCAGAAAGATAAAAATAATGGAATGGGTATATTACTTTAATGTGCTCATACATTTGCTGACCACACTTTCTTTCAGTTTGAACGATATTATCTCAAGGGTGTTTAATAATGTCATGGTAAAGGACTGTATTAGAATCTTCAAAGAATTTTATGATAGTAGTCCTCAATGGGCCTAAGAAGTTAGACAATAGCTCAGTAGTATGATTAGAAAGTACAGGAACTTTCCAATTTCAGAGGAAATAAATGTCAGGATGACAGACTCACAGGTAGAAAAGGCCAAGGGAAGCCCCTGGAATTGTTCAGACTCCAAGAAGATACTAAGTCTAAAACCATTCCTCTGCTCTAGAGAAATCACAGAAGGAGTGACACCACTAGAACAGTGATGGAACTTAATTGGTTTTACATACCACTTAGCATAGCTGCATGCCAAGGGCGAAAGGTACATGAATCATGGTTCATGTACATGAATCATCCTAAATTTTTATCTTGGATGATTCAGGAAATTGTTCCAACTGATCCTATAAGCAAACAAGAAATCCTAACTATGATGATGATTATGATGGAAATTTCAAATAATAAGTCTATGGTACAGAGTACCAGTACCTCAGAAGCACATAACTGATTCAAAACCTTAGAAAAGGCTGATGTTAAAGGGCTGGAATGCAAGTGGCAAGGTAGTTGAGGTATTCTGAAAAGATGTTTGCATCAAGGCAGTGGAAGAAAGACATCCAGCTCCTCCCTAGACATTGCTGTCACTCTCACTCAGCACTGATTTGTTTTCCAGTGTGGTTTTAACAGTTTGTCTATAGAGAGGCTTCCTAAGCTACCTTTGATACAAACCCAAGGTAGTCAAAATGTTTAGATAAAAATGCTGTTATAATTTGATTCTGGAATGCTGTTATACTTTGATTCTTAAAAGACCCACATGTAGAAGGCTTGTTTCATGACTGCCTTACACTGGAAGGAATAGTAGGAGAAAAACAAAGGAGGGGGTAATAAGGCTGGATGAGAAATGTACTCACTATCTTACTGCAATGTAAGGAACCCTTCTGTACAGCATTTTCACAATAAAGTTAAATTGAAAGAAAAGAAAAAGCTGATGACTTGAATAGTGGGTAACTTCCTTTAAAACATTTTTAGCAAGGCTACTGTCTAGATCTTGGTTTTGGTGGATTTTTTCTTTAATCTGTTAGTTTATGATAGGCACTTATAATTCCTGATGACTCCTGGTTGTTTTGAACCCATCCATGAGACATTTTTACTGTTTCTTTCCTTTTACTATAACTGTTACATTAGATCTTACACTTACTTCAATTCCATTTTTAGATTAATGCACGGAGGCCATTTCCCTCAAACTTACTACCTGCTGATTTCTGCCATTTTGTCACCAGCTGTATGGAGCTAAAGTCTATGGAATTTCTATTTGTAAATGACCTTAAAAAATCAAATTATAACTTCTTAGCATCCTTCTCTCAGGGAAAATAGAGAAAAGAAATAGTTATAATATATATAGTTTCTCAGCTATTAATTGGTATTTTCTTAGGTTTTCTTTATTGTAAAGATACTGTACAGAGGGGTTACAGTTACATAAGTAAGGTAGTGAGAAATTTTCTGTCGAGCATTGTTACCCCCTCCTTTGTTTTTTCCCTACCATCCCTTCCCTCCCTACCTCCCCAACTCCTCCCTCCCACATCCACAAGTTGTAAAATTTGTTTTCAGCATAGTGTCTTGTACATCTCATTGTTACAATGGGTCAACCTGTATCCTCGTTTCAGCATTTTGTTATTTCCCTTCCCCTCCCCAAATTAGAAAAATGTATATACAAGATGCAGGGCACCAGAATCAAATACAGTGACAACAGGGGATATGTCATGGAGGAAGAACATACAAAAAGAGCAAAAAAAAAACATAGCACATTAGAAACAACAGCAACAAAGAGAAAGCCTCTTAATTCTTTTTGTCTTTTGATTTGAGAATTCATCAGGTAGCTGGAAAAATATGGTCCTTAATAACCAGTTCTCTGTTCCATGTTCCTGTTGTTTTAACAGCCATACAAAATAAAATAATGTACCAAAAATGGAAATGAAGCAGACAACCCAACTGGCTATAGTTCATATTATATTTGCATATAGATTGAACAGTTGGCCGCTTTTGATTTGCTGAAAGAGCACATTATAATCTGTTTATACATCAAATTAGGACACAGTTGAGAATGTACAGAAAAAACTATGCATGGAGGAAGTTTTAGGTCAAATTTAATAACAGTCTACTGATCAGATTCTAAATTCAAGAATCTTTAATTTTGAATTGAAATGGGATTGTTTTAATTTAATTTTAAAATTAGAATAGGAATAATTATAATATGACTTGGGTACCCTACATAAAGCAATAAACTAATCACCAACTAGCCACTTATAAAGAACAATAGATATGCAGAATACATCTGATATAATACTATACACTATTACCTTATATTTATAAACCTCTACAAGTTGAAGAAGTATAAATCTATAAGTAATATCATCAGTCTTACAATCCCTTTGCAACATGGTGCTATTGCCTTGCACTTATACCTCCAAACATTAAGAATAGTATTCTGAGCTGTTTCTACACTGGCCTAGAACAGTTACTCATTTTTTTTCTCATCATAAATGTTCACATTGTTGAGACTACCTTTGCGTCTTTCCCAAGAGAAGTGACAGCAATGGCTCCTTTGCTATAGCAAGCTCTGAGTTGCTCGCATTTAGTGGTCTTCCTGTTTTCATACATCACAAATTGAGCCTAAAATAATCTGAGATGAGCTATTAATTGAACTCCACAAATTGAATTCCAATTAACAGTGCTCTCATTACACTTTAACATGCACTTCAATAATTTTAAAGGAGCCACTTTAGACAATTGTCACTTTGATTATCAATCACTCTGATGTACAATAAATTAGGCCCCTTTGCAATCTTTAAAACAGGATCATAGTTAGGTCTGTTTCTGATTTGTATATGATTGACACTGAACACTCAAACTGTAATTATTGAATTTATAAATGACAGACAGACAGATATGAGAAAGAGATGGTGTTGTACAAATCTCATGCATCCACTAACGGTCAAGTTTTGTAATCATTACTTTTTAAACTACAGTGGGTCTTTATTAGAAATAATTAATTTTAATGTTTTATATTTCAGTCATAGTTGTTATTGGTTACAAATATTATTGGGTTCTTGTTGTTTTAGTTTTTGTTTATTTTTTCCTGTAAACATTTGATGTCTAGGATCTTTTTTCCTTTTTGATCCTCAGGTATAAATTATATTCCCAGTATGTTTGACTTTGAGTCCATTCTCTACTGCAGAAATAAAAAGCAGTATCACTTCTGCCTGAAATAATGTAGGAAGGAGCTGATTCATAGATAATCAATTTCATCTAGTCCTATGAATCAGAGATTCTACTATGGTAGAGTCAACCAACCTTGGATGGACAAGAATTCAATCTGTACTGCACATATAGTAAGTGTTCCTTGTTATTTCTTAAATAATACAGGGTAGCAATGATTTACCTAGCATTCACATTGTATTAGGTCTTACAGGTAATATGGAGATGATTCAGAGTACACTGGAGAATCTGTATGTGCTATATACAAATAGTAGATAGTATTGATTTAAAAGACTTGAGAATGTACTGCTTTGTGGATGTGAGGAGGCATTCTGGATTCAATGCTTTATAGATGATAAGGGTCAACCCTATAAAGTTCCAAAGCTTTGAATCATGAAAGATGTAATATGAAGACAAATGATGGTTGAGATCTTTTTATAGCATAGGCATAGCCATAAATGAAATGTATTCATAACTAGACTCTTGTTCAGCTTCCACTATTTTAACCTTTAAAGCTGCATTGCTTTCAGTATGAATTCTAAGCTGTGTTCTCAATACATCCCTCCTTTTTTCTGTGTTATTGACTACTTATCAAGGGTGATATGAGTAAGAGTTGATTTCCTAGTCTTCTGGCCTTCCTTCCCTTTAATTTTTATTTATACTTTTTTGTCTTTGTTTTATACATATAAGACCAAGTATCCAACCTTTGGCTTTCTTAATGCTGACCTAAAAATAGAAAATGTAAGTGCAAACATAACTCCTTTCTTTTATAAGGATCCATTTTTATCTACTGATGATTTGTTTTATAACATATCTGACAAATTTTAAATTGTTTTCTCCAAGTTGTTTCCAGTGTTATATTTGTAGATGTCTTCAAATGGAAAAATTATAAATCTGCAAGTAGTATTGTCAGTACGAGAATCCTGTTTGTGATCTAGTTAAATAACAAGCATGTGTTCACATTATAAAGCAGGAAGTAAAGGCAGATAATTAAGTGGACAAATGGTAGCTGTTGAAAATACAGCTATTTTGAGTGAAAAACAATTTGGGATGTATAAATATTATAGTGTGCACATTTATTGAGACATTTCTCAGATATACATGAAAGACCCAAATAATAATTCTTCAAGGAATGTATGCAGCCTTTGAAATGAAATCTAGAGTCATAACAATAACTGTCACATTTTTCTCAGTCTCTTGCCCTGAAAGAGCTCTTTGTGTAGATTTGCCCTTTGTGAGTGATATAAAACTTGTTGACTACTTTTCTTGATGAAATGGCCTTTCAAAGTCTTACAAATATGTCAGCTTGGCTCATATTACTGAGTGCTATCCTGCCATCATAAAAATAGGGGGTAAGTATGGTCTTTTATCTACCTTATCTTTAAAGACACCTTTTCCTTGAATTTCATTGACCTTTGAAATGTTGTTGACTACTTAGTACTGTTCTCAATATTTTCAAAGGGTCTGAGGAAATTTAAGCTATACTTGCCTTTTCTTGCACAAAATGCTAACATAAAATGTGCTATGAAGGAATTATAGGTTTCCAGCATGAGAGTTATGTACATATTTTATAATTTCAAAATAAGAGATCCCCTGAACCCTTACCAGTCAATACGAATCAACAGCAACTACTCAAAAAGGTATTTCAAAATGAATTAAATAGTAAAATGAGCCAATACACAATATTACATTATTACATACTGCAGTAAACATGATCAGTACTGAAAGAATACAGGATTGTATTTTTTTTAACCCTTCAACAGTTTCCTATTAATAAGTACAGTGCTAGAATTTCTAATCCTCTTTAATCCTTAATACTGCCACTTGGTCTTCTTCTTAAACCAGCCACAGTGGCAGTGGATTGTTTTGAGTTAGCTCAGAATACCTTTTTGGAACTGTCAAAGCACATAATTTCACCTTCTGTTTCAGGAGCTTCTCTCAACCACTGGGGTCTGTTTGGTGTTTGTTCCACTGAGACATTAACAATGAATAGAAAATCTACCCATCAATAGAGAAGAGAGAGTAGACTTGAGGCCCAGTCTTTCACACATGAGATGGTCAATTCTTGGGAACATTCTTTATGTGGATGAACGCGTTTTATTTCAGCTGAACTGCTGGTGCCTCACTGAAGTTACTTCACTTTCAAAGTTTTGCAGTAATATTTCCTTCTGCTTTGTCTCTGGTTTCCTAGGCTGTCATCTCTATTTCTTGGAAAATGCAAATGCAATCAAATCTTGGTTTTTAAAACCTAACTCAGAAGTATGTGGTATTGAACATGACCCTATAATGCAGAGCCTCAGGAATGTATTATGGAAGAATAATTCACTATATGTCTGTGGGAAATCAAGACCCCATTGTTGACTTTAAACACCATAATGCTAATAGCCTGAATAGTATAGTGTCATACTAATTAACATAATCATTTGAAGTAGCTCGATAAGAAACACCTCTTTGCCAGAAATAGCCTTCTCATTAGTACTATTAAAATACTTCAACTAGTTGAAATGATATATTATCAAAAGATTATAAAAAGAGCTAAATTTTGTTAAATGCCATAGAAATCTTTAACTAAAGAAATTACAGGCTGAGGTATCCAACTACTGTCACTGCAACTTGTAGACTTAGATAATCAAATGCTTAAGTGTTTAAAGGAATCAGCAGTTACTA
The DNA here is from genome assembly GCF_000151885.1 of Dipodomys ordii. Classification (NCBI taxonomy): domain Eukaryota; kingdom Metazoa; phylum Chordata; class Mammalia; order Rodentia; family Heteromyidae; genus Dipodomys; species Dipodomys ordii. The sequence goes on along the minus strand of NW_012267220.1, from coordinate 6,336,206 downwards.
TATCTAAAGGGTAGACTCTTCAGAAAATAAGGCCCATGATTTAACTGTAAGTGAGATAAGCCAGCAAAGTAAATTAAATGTACAGTACTCTATGCTGTAAGTCAGTGCATTAAAAAGAGGAATGCTTCATTGAGAGACAAGAAGAGACTATTTGATAACTTTGAACACTCACATTTTCTTGAATTCTTTGGTCCAAAATACTTTTTATCATTGGATATTATTTTCACCTTGCCTGGTAATCTCCCCACAAATGTAGCTCTTTTGTTGTTGTTGTTTGCAGACTAATAAAAGGGTCAGCTCAATACAAGAAAAGAAATACAGTGCCTGATCCAAGAAAACAGCTTGTGAAATAACTGAAGAATCTGGATGAAAACATGCCAAGAGAAACAAGAAAAACTCAGATGAAAGTCCACTTTCATGGTCCAGGGGAGAAAGGTGGGATGGAAACAGAATGATGGGGGGTTAGTGTGGGCACAAGCTCCCATTGTTGAGATCCAGAAACAGCTACAATCTCTAAGAATCACCCACAATCTGTCCTAATATCCCAGGTTGATGGCTCCTTAGTTTGGATTCCAATATGCCAGTGTAAATAAACTGAGAATACTAGAATTCAATTGGCAAAGGCTTGAGGAAGAAAGCAGAAGGCAGAGAATAATTTGGATGATAAAAGCCATATATCCTGTGAGACTGGAAAAAAACATCAACAGTTAAATTCTCAGCTTTTCGTGGTGGAGCTCTGTAAACTTTAGCCTAGGGCCAAATTCCGAGGTGAATCTGATTTTGAGTGTCTAGGAATGGTTTTTAAGTTTGCAAAGGGATGGGAAAATAAGCAACACAATTGATGATTCTGTGTGGCCCGCAAACTCAGTTCACCTGCGGGTCTGTTCATGGTGGCATTCTAGACTACACTGCATTCTTGGTGAAGTTCAATGGTGGATATTCTCTCTTGGCTAAGGTTGAAATTAGGAGATGCAGCCAAGGCGCTAGGCTCTCTAGTATCCATGAGATAGATAAACATCCAGAACAGCAGAGGCCAAGGAAAAAATCTTAACTATCATAAATAAGAGGGATGTGAGTGAAAGAATGTACAGCAAAAACACCTCTGGAGCTAGGGTATTTTGAACCAAAGAGATCTTCTAGGATGCTCCTGTTACTAAAGTTGAGACAGAACCAGCTGACAGCATTTGATGGCTGTGTATAAACAAAACACATTAACAACTAGAGAAGACAAAAGTGACAGTGCCATCAAAGACAATCGCGATCTTTCACTTAGCTACTAGAATGGAGTCAGTTTCCAAAAGGCTAGAACTTGGAAAGAAAGGATGAGAGAGAGAGAGGGAGAGAGAACGAAGTGTTGGATGGCTCAGGTCTATAATCCTAGCTAGTCAGAAAGCTCATAGTTCAAAGTCAGGCCAGGCAGAAAGTCCACTATATACCATCTCCAAAATAACCAGAAAAAATAGGAAGCGTCACTTAACATTTTTCTAATATTCTATTGCATAATTAGGTAACCCAAAGAACTAAATGTTATTAAGTTTTAAAAGGTAAAACCTGTAACTAGTTATATATTATCTTTTATATAGAAATCTTAAGAAATCTATAGATAAAGAGAAAGAATTACAGTCACTCCAGGCAAGCAACTATAAGGCCCTAAATTCAAATCTCCAGTAGATTTTATATGTAGTTATTTCTCTTTTTATCTTTATATGTATATATAAGTATATACATATACAAATATGTATCATAAATAGGATGTTTAAAGCAATCTAATACCTATTGAAGCCAATTATAAGTCTCTAAATATTTTGTGGTTTTAGTCTGTTAAGTCCACACTTATAGGTGCTACATCTTTATTTCTTTAAAGATATTTTTTAAATAAAATTGATTTCTTAACTTTGTTTCCAGAATGTTCATTGTTAGTTATAGAAATATGTTGATTTTTCAAGTTGATCTTATGTGCTATTGCTTACTTAAGTCACATATTATCTTTAATGTTACAGAAAATTTGGCCACTAAAGTTGGTGTCCATTTACAAATAATGAGAGCAGAGCTTGAGATCAAATCTCAATCTGCCATCTCGCTCCTGAGAGAAAAATTCTCTCTCTCTCCCTCTCTCTTCTCCTTTTCCCTCATCTTTCTTTTCCTCTTTCCCTCTCAATCTCCCTTTGTCTCCCCTTCTAACTATCCCCCCCTTCCTTCTCCCTCCCTCCCTTTCTTCCCTTAGTTTCTTCCTTTTCTTATTTCGCCATACTCTCTTTGTGTATAATACTTAGGATTTTGATACACCAAATAATATTGCTTACACATAAAGGTACATTTTATTTCTTTTCTGCATGGATGTTTCTTTCTTTTGTTTATCCAATTATTCAACAGAACATCCAAAAATATGTCAAATAGAAGTTGAAAAAAATCTGTGTCCTTTTACTGTTCTTAAACTTAGTGGTAAGCATCCAGGTTTCATTGTTAAGTATGACGTAGATCCTCATAGATGGGTGCGTTCCATAGATGATCCTTTTTCAGCATGAGGAACTTCCCTAATGGTCTTGTTTTGTCAAGCACTTTTATCAGTTACGCTCAAGTGATCCTTCTCGGTTTGCCTCTCCAGGAACTAAGGCTAAAATCATACACCACTTGCCATGATTTTTGTTGGTTTGTTTTGCTCTTTGTTTCATTTTCTGGCCTATGGTTAATGTCTATAATTCTTGAAATTTGGGAGGTCAGGCCAAGAAAGGAAGGATTATGTTTCAAGGACAATCCAGACAGAAAAGTTTAAAAGAAATCACATCCAGAAAACAATAGCTCGATGCAGCAGCTTGTCAACCTGTCATCCAAATTTCACAGGAGGCTGACATGGAGAAGGTGCCAGGTTCGCCAGGAAAGTCCTACAGACCCCGAATCTAGGGAGGGAAACTGGGAAGCCAAATTAACACAAATGAATCATAGCTGAGACGCACAGAGGGAAGTAAAATCCTAAATAAATGCATAAATATATAGTCAATGAAAGCTGGGCATCTGTAGCTCCTATCTGTAATCCTAGCTATTTAAGAGGCTGAGATATGAGGTCCACCGTTCAAAGCCAGCCAGGGCAGGAAAGACTTTGAGACTCTTATTTCCAATTAATCATCCATAAGGCCATAAGTGGAGCTGTGGCTCAAGTGGTAAAGTCCTAGCCTTCAGCACAAAAGCTCAGGGACCATGTGTAGGCCCCAAGTTCAAGCTTCTAGGAAAGGCACTCCTCCCCAACCACCCCCCCCAACCAAAAAGATAAATAAATAAAAGAGAGAACCAAGGCATAGCCAAGTGATGTCACACAGTCTACAAAACTAGGTCTGGAATTTAAATCTCAGAAGCACAGAAATTAGAATGAAGACAATTGATTAATTAATTAATTAAATTGAAAAACTTTCCAATTTCACAGTAACTGGAATCGACATTTTACCATTTCAGTAGATGTTTACAGTATGCCCAATTTTTGTCTTCTAGTTTGAATGCCATTTTTTTCCATGCCAAATAGTGTTTATCCTTTTTTTTGTTTCAAGCATCGAATATGTTTTACAAAATTAATATGTAGCCATGTTTCTGCTCTTTCTTCTTTCTCTTCCAGTATGATGGTCTATGTTTCCTTTATATATTTTTTTTTCTGTTTCAAGAATTTCTTTTCATTCTTTAAGAAGAGGTGTACTTGTGAGAAGTTTGTATCTGTTTTGCTTCACCAAAAAAATATTTGTCTTTCCCCTTAATTCCTGAAAGACATAGAATTTATGGCTGACTGTTCTTCATTTCTAACACTTGAAAAATGTGCAGTTTCCTCTGGCTTCCATGGTCGGTTGGAAAAAAATCTACCGACACTCAAATTAGCAATCCCCTAGAGGCAAGCAGTCATTCTGCCTTGTTGCTTTCAGGACTTTTTTTCTGCTTCTAGCTTTCAGAAGTTCAACCCTAATGTGTTATGGAATAGATTTCTTAGCTTTCATGTGGGATTTTCTAACTCTCTTAATTCTGTGGTTTGTTATCTTTTTGACGAATTTAAGATTTAAAATAAAAATATTCCTTCAATGACAAAATGTTTTTTTCTGCTTCTGGAATGCTTCTGCTATGTATCAAATATATATTTCTTATTAATTTTCCAACAGTCCCTACAGCTATCTTCATCATTGTTTGTTTATTTGTATTAATTCTGTTTTCCTTGGTTCTTGGATTGGGTAAATTCTATTCATCTCCCTCAAGTCTATAGATTCAATTTGCTGCCCTTTCTATGAAACAATTAAGCCCATCCAGCAAGATGGGTTTTTCATTATTATTATATATTTCAGTGTCATGACTTCATATACTATATAGAGAGAGTATGTATGTATGTGTATATACACATATGTGAGTATATATGGTGAGATTTTTCTCATGTGACCCTAGAGAATTTATAATTTAAAAATTTTCATAGAAGCATTTGCAATCAAGACTGCTTTAAAATCTTTGCCAGATAAATCCAACATCTGTTAAACATTGGTGTTTGCATCACAGATATTTGTAATTTCTCACTCAAACTGTGATTTTTCTGGTTCTTAATAAGACCGGTGATCTTTGGTTTCCAGTGTCCTAGTTATTTCTTCTTATTGGAAGAAAATTGGTCCTATTTAAATATTTTATTTTATTAGGCAATCATTCTGCAGGCCCTGATCTACTTTTGTGAGTTGTAGTCAAATGACAATTTTTTAGAATTTCACCACAGTCTTTACTTTTTATTTTTTTTTAAATTTTACTTTATCGTAAAGATGCTGTACAGAGAGATTATAGTTACATGGGTAGGACAATGACTATATTGCCTTTCAAACATTGTTACCCACTCCTTTGTTTTTCTCCCTTATCCCTTCTCTCCCCCAACTGCCCCACTCCTCCCTACTTCCTGAAGTTGTAAAGTTCATTTCCAACATAGTGTCTTATGAGTATCACTGCTGCAATGGGTCATCCTGGCCTTGTTTCAGCATTTTGTTGTTCTGCTTCCCCTCCCCGAATTAGGTAGATGTATATACTAGAGGCAGGGTACCAAAATCTAATACAGTGACCATAGCAGGAAGAACATACAATAGAAACAAAAAAATTACATATTACATTAAACACAACAACAACAAAGAAACACCTCTTGTGTCCATATCTTGGGGTTCATTTCACTTAGCATCATTATATAAGATCATATATACCACATTTTCTTGATCCACTCATCTACTGAGGGGCATCAGGGTTGGTTCCATATCTTAGCTAAGGTAAATAATGCTGCAATGAACATAGTTGTGCTGGTAGCTTTAGTGTGGCTTTATTTGTGATCATGTGGATAAATACCCAGTGTTCCTGAATATGGAAAGAGAATCTCAAGTCAGTGGAGGAAAAGAACCGAAAGGAGCTAGGTGTTCATTGTGCTGGTGCTAACCAGCTGCACAGTATCTCTGTTTAGTGAAGGAGCTTTCAGGTCCACTAAAGGAAAGAACAGCCTGTCCATTTATTTTCAATGAAGATCTATAGGCAGACATTCCTCTAACAGGAGCTTGTATGCCATTTCAGCCCAAGGATGGAATAGGAGTCATCTTCACTGTCAAACTAAATCACCTTCTCTAGATTACGGAGTCATAAGTCACCCTCCTGTTACTATGTGCTTCCTCTAGTTCAGGGGTATATAGCATTTTGACTTCCTTGTCCCACATTTCAGATTCTTCTATATTTGTTCTTTTTTGGTGTTTCTTATATTGGTTCCTGGTTTGATAATAATACTTAAAAGAACAGAGATAAATAAACCATTGTGTCCTGTCCCGACAAAGATTTAAACTTATGTTGTTAAGTATATCTCAGTTTTTTAAAGTAAATGATATATTTTAAGTGCTAACAGCAAACTACAGAGATTAATTCAATGTAATTGATCTTTATTGGAATTTTCACTCATGACTCAGTCACTGATCCAAAAAAAAATTTGGTCAATAAAAGCAAAAGCTTGCCTCCTGTTTTTCTCTCTAAAAGTATTAGAGAAAGAAAATAGAAGTATGTTTAAAGCATTATTCATACAAATGCTGATGCTCACACAATTCATGGTCCATCATAATTTTCTCTTGCATTAATGAACATCGCCAAAGAAATTCTGATTTTTTTTGGCCTTGAAAAGGCACCCTAAGAGCTTCCTCAAATAATAGTTAATGGAGATACCTCTGAAAAGTTATTTTACTTGATGCAATACATTTATCAGAGTGAAAAATTTGTACAAATGAGTAGATGTTGTAAGAATATCATAAGGAAGGTAAGGCTTACATTGTGCTGCAGATTTTTAGGATTTTTAGAATGCTGTTTGGCCAGTCAGGTGATGTGCAATTTTTACATTACACAACATTTTTGAAATACATAGGAATTTATGTTTTATGTTTGAGTAATATGTGTGTGTTACATAGTCACTACCTCTTGAATTGGCCATAATCTCTTCCCAGATTAGCAGCTATTTGCTTCAATAAAGGAATACTCATGATCCATGAACAAAACACTGTCAAAAGTGGCAGAAACAGAGTTGGCTTTTAATTCTAGCCTGGCCAGCTCTTATTTATTTGCATAACATTTGGTGTGGTTTATGGTGCTGTTTGTATCTGTTTTAGTGGAGGTGATTGAAGTAGGAAAGGCCTCCCTGAGGGTGGGGCTTTCTTAAGTTCCCTTCCAAATAAAATACCAAGTCAATATACACATTTATGTTCATACATACAATGTATATACATATATTACATATCTATGAATGCATACATGTACTTTATATATCATGTTGAGCAAATGCATTAGAAATACTTCAGATTATTGAATTCCAAAGGAAACAAAAATGTCTCAAGATAATACAACTGATCAGGGCTGTAAGCAAGGCGCAAGTAGTAAATGCCTAGCAACTGTAAATCCCTGAGTTCAAACCTCAGTATCACCTAAAAAGAAAAAGGAAAATCAACTGCCTGATGAGAACTCTAGAAAATCTATGCATAAAGAAAGCCAGGTTGAAGACATAATATTTCTCTCCCTCTCACTTACAATACTTACCCTAGTTAATAAAATCCTTTAAATCACTCAGTGGAATTATCACACATATGTATGAAAAATCAAGAAATTTCAAAAATAACAATGAAATTTCAGTATACAAGGTGTGTTTAAATCAAGGATGCATTTTTTAATATATAGTTTGTGTGCTTGGCTTACCTAAAATAAGGTAAAATTGATTTACTCCCTCATAACTTGTAATAATTTATGTCATACATGCATTGATTTAGAGGAAATGGCATTTTAGAAAAGAATTAATTCTGTTTTCTTTCTAAACTATGATTTATTGACCCACTGGATAAAAATTGAATGAACAAAGTTTCTAGGCTATAAATCTTAATGCTGGATACAAAGAGATTTTTTTATGTCTATACATTTTTATACATTGATTTGGAGCATTTATGTTATTCTAGATTGCAACCTACAAAATGATTCTTGAACTTCATTTTGTGCATTAAAATTTTGGCACCTCATTCTTTTACCCGCACTCATTATTGTTTTTTACTCATTATGAAGATATAATTTACTTATCATATTATCTATTGTCACTATAAAATTCAATAATTTCTATTAAATTGAAGATGGTGCGATCATCAATGTAACCCAATTTTATACAACTTCCATTACTCTTAAAAGTTTCTTTGTTTTCTTTTGCAACCAATTTCTAGCCTAGCCCTAGTTAAGCATTAGTCTGCTGTCTAATTCAAGAGGAATAGCTTTGCATTTTCTGGTCAGTTTATAAATGTGAAATCATATAAGATAAAGGTTTGGGGGTAGTCTGGATTAAAGTGAATCTTATTGTAACATGTATTAGTAACTTTTCAGTATCTTGCATTCCTTTATATATTCCATTCCTCAGCACCACATAAGCAGAAAAAGCTGGAAGTGGTGCTGTGGCTCAAGTGGTGGAGCGCTCGCCTTGAGCTGAAGAGCTAAGGGACAGAGCCCAGGCCCAGAGCTCAGGCCCACAACCAAAAAACATAAAAATAAAAAAGAAATGTGTCTATTTCATTTGATAAATATTCTGTAAGGAAATTCTGTGGCAAAATTATCATTAATCTAAGTTTATCACTTTTGCTAAATCAATTTCCAAAGTGATTATGTTCTATGTATTCCCAGAAGCAACTGATGAAGTCATTCGTTCATATATATATATTCATTTGAATATATATATATATATATTCATTCCAGTGTGTGATATTAAATATCTTTTTATAATAATGATGGTGGTGATGATGGTCATTTTAGTAGATATGCAATGTTGTCTCACTGTGGTTTTAATTTGCTCTACTCTCACTAGCCATTCAAACATTGGTGCAATGTCCATTTAAATCATTTGTTCGGTTTTTAACCACTGCATCGTTTTATTGAATTGCAGGACTTTGTTTTGTGTTCTAGAACAGAAACTTTGCATTAAAATTTTAAACAATTTTATTTATGAGATAATAACTTGCACCAATAGCAAATGAATTAAATAATTCTCTCATTGTTTGCCAATAGGTTTTGAAGAAGAGGTAAGTAAACAAATTGGGGAAATAATTAGTATTTATATGTTTTAAGAATCCTCCAATCGGTTCCTCAAAAGACTTCACATCGAACTCCCCTATGACCCAGCAATCCCACTTTTGGGCATTTACCCAAATGCTTACAAACAAGACCACACTAAAGCTACCA
>NW_012267220.1:6302120-6326904 GCF_000151885.1 Dipodomys ordii | reverse complement strand
GAGGAGGCTGCAATGCTTGGTAAGAAATGTATGCATTATCCTGCCCATGCAATTGTAACCCCTCTGTACAGTATGTTCACAAATAAAATAAAATAAAATTAAAAAAAAAGAATCCTCCAATCACAATCTAGTATGTCTTAAGAGTTACAAAAATTGCAACAATTAGATGTACAAGATCTATGTCGAAAAACAAACTTTAGAACTTTGGCGGGTGGGGGAGGGTGTAGTCATGAAGATGTGAGTGCAGGGATGGTAGGGGAAAACAAAGGAGGAGGCAACAATGCTTGAGAAGAAATGTACTCTATCTTGCCCATGTAATTGTAACACCTCTGTACAGTATTTTCACAACAAAAACCTTACTTAGGGCTGGGAAGGTGGCTCAATGATAGAGTGCTTGCCTTGCATGCATGAGGCCCTGGGTTCAATTCCTCAACACCACATAAGCAGAAAAAGCTGGAAGTGGTACTGTGGCTCAAGTGGTAGAGCCCTAGCCTTGAGCTGAAGAGCTGAGAGACAGCGCCCAGGCCCAGAGTTCAGGCCCCATGACCAGAAAAAAAAAAAACTTATTTAAAAAAATTGCAGACATTTCAATTATCTCATATTAGTAAAAATAGTAACTTCATTTCTTTTTTAAAAATTTTTTATTGTGAAAATACCGTACAGGAGGGTTACAATTACATAGACAAGGTAATGAGTACATTTCTTATCAAGCATTGTTGCCTCCTCCTTTGTTTCCCCTTCCCATCCCTTCCCATCTCTCTGCCCCCCTCACCCTCGCCTTCCCCCTCCCCACCAGGCCATAAAGTTCATTTTTCCACATAAGGTCTTGTACATCTCATTGTTGCAATGGGCCCACCTGTATCCCTAGTTAAACGATTTGTTTTTTCCCTTCCCCTCCACAAATTATACCAACATCAAATACAGTGAAAGTAGGGGTTATACCGTGGGGGAGGGACTTACAAAGCAACATAGAAATCATCTTATAAATATGTTAGAAACAATCGCAAGAAAGAAAAAAAAACATTTGAATCCTTATCTTGGGATTCATTTCACTTAACATCAACTTATCTGACCTTTTCTGCTTGTCTCAGACATATACTAGTTATTGCAAATAAGGGAAACCATGGGACCTATGTTTCTTTGGGCCTGGCTTACTTCACTTAATAAAATTTTTTTCCAAGTCTTTTCATTTCCTAACAAATGGGGCAATGTCATTCATTCTGACGGAGGCATAGAATTCCATTGTGTATATATACCACATTTTCTTGATCCATTCATCTACTGAGGGGCATCTGGGTTGGTTCCATACCCTAGCTATGGTAAATAATGCTGCAACAAACATAGTTGTGCTGATAGCTTTAGTATGGTTTTGTTTGTGATCATTTGGGTAAATGCCCAAAAGTGGGATTGCTGGGTCATAGGGGAGCTCTATGTGGAGTCTTCTGAGAAACCTCCATACTGCTTTCCAAAGTGGTTGAACAAGTTTACACTCCCACCAACAATGCAGTAGGGTTCCCTTCATTTCTGTCTTAAAGGTCTTGAAGATTTTCTAGTTCATCCTACAGCTCTGGTGTTCTCAAAGTTCATCTTTATTTATGCTTTATTTATATTTTTTAATTTCTAAATTCTTTAGGTCAAGTTCAAGTTTCTTCTTGAAAATATCCAAGTTTCCTCTTTCATGGGTTTTAAGTTTAACAGCCATGTTCAAATGGATGATAGTTGATAGAGGATGATGAGTCGAAATTATTCACTTCCAACACTTTTAAAGAGACACATAGTTTCCTTGTTGGTGGTTAAACATAGCAGTAGATTCAAACATTAAATATCAGCCCCTCAACACTGACTTTTAAGTTTTGGAAGATTGCTGATAGATTCTAGAGATAGACCTCTCCCATTTTTTAACCTATTTAATTAACTAGATATTATTACACTGGGTTTTTTTCCTGCTTCTATATCAGATATTTATTGAACATAAATACTAGAAACAAGAAAACTTGTACAATCCTCAAGGCTTCTTTAACCCAAGTTGATATAGTTCATTCAAGGTTTAAGTATTGAATACAAAATATAATTGAAATAATATAATCCATTTGTAATGATGTGAATCTTTTACAGCAATAAGAAAGTTTTTCCCCAAAGTGTATTTTGAAGCATGCTGATATTGTTCAAAGGCTTTTAAAATTTTTCTTTCAAAGGCCTTCTTTCATAAAAAATTAATCTTCATGAGACCTACAAAATGTCTTATTACATTAGAGTTATAGGGCGCATTTTAGTTTTAAAGTAATAATACCGAGGGCTCTTCTCTATTACCCCATGCTATCTCTTCATCTTCCTACTTCAAAGAATAATGTGATTCATCACATATAGACAAGCTTGGGAATTGTAAGGCTGGGAATCTCTACAATAAAATACGTGTGTTTTAATAGAGGACAAATCACCTTGAAAAGAGGGTGAATGTTTATCAGAGGGGGAAAATGAAAATGTAGAATGTATGACTTCTAGCATTAATTCTCTATTATACACATATACATTGGTGATAAAGTTCTCTGAAGATTAGCAATGTCTAGGGAGATCTGTATTACCAACCTGTTCTAGATTTAAAATAGAAAGTTGTCTATGTCAAATAAGGTCAAAACGCTTCTCTATTCAGAGATGAAAGGGTAATTTAAATTTTTTTTCAAGCTGAGCTGAGAAAGTGATTGGAAATAGCTCATAAAATAATGTAACAGTAGAAAATTGCTTGAGAACACTTGTATCTAAGTTAAATGGTTTGGGCCTTGTTGAGACAGAAGTTGTGAGATTTGTCTACATTCAGAGTATCATAAAAAGATTTAACCCATCATTTTTTCAAGACAATGGAAGGTAAATGACTTTCATGACAACAACACTAACAGATACTTCTTATGTTCTTCCAATGACTATTCTGTGTCAGGCACAATAGTGGATGAAAAAATCAAAAACACAGTCTGCCACCATTGGCTCCCACCTGCAATCCTAACTGGAATCTCTGGCTTTTCTCTGCCTTTTAGTTAATTTATCAGCCCAAGTATATAGATGATCAGTGCTTTTTTAGCAAAAGCATTTAAGCAGTTGGCTGCCAGCTCTTACGTTATTTTTCAGGCAATGCCTCCAGAATCTACTCAAGGATAGACTAGAAGTGAGATCATTCAGTCTATGAGTTTTCATGGTATGAGGTCAAATTCTACCCTGGGAAACAGGAGAAAGCCTGCCTCCACCAACCAAATACATACTAACGGAATGAAATCGTGACTGGTAAAGAGACAAGAACAAAAAAGAAATCCTCAATCTCCTCACATTGAGTAAACAAATATTTTCACTCCCACTCCCTGTCTACAAAAGCTCCTATAGGAGCTTTTATTCCTATATTGCTCACTACTGTTATTTCTTTTGGAAAACAAACAAAAAACAGCACACAGCACATTGTTATTGGCTTTAATATCCACCAAGTATCAAGGTCTTACTTCATAACAAAATCAGGCCATATCTGAAATCAGAAAATGACCTTCCAAAAGTTTAAAAGTACTTTAACTATGGAGAGACTCTAAGTAATTGTCCATCTCTTTTATTGAGACAGTGAAATATTGAATGAATGTGCATGTGCTTCTCATTTACTTATTGAGTAGGTGTTTTTGAAAATCATCATATTGACTTGGAGCAACTGACAGCATTTTCCAGCTACTTAGCTTAATAATAATAATAGATGAGGATTTTTGACAACTATTTTCTATACAACCATTCTTTTATTCATCAAACAGAAACATTATTTATCCACTTGGCACAAAATTGCTTTCAGTGAATCACCAATAACCTACATCTTAAGTGAGATTTGAGATATTCCTTTTATGTAAAATTGGAGTGGAAAGGTTAAAAAATACTTGTTGATTATGGGCCTTGCCAAACCGGGCAGGCATATCTCTTCACATTTGCTTTTACAAGTACATTTGCAAAGCCCTCATGTTTCTATGAACTATGTCTTCCAATACAACGGTGTTTGAACTACGAGAGACAACTAAGTGTTGATGGGCTCATGAAAATTGGGTTCTCTGAATGTGAACAGTACCACTTCCCTGAAGAGATTATTAGAGGATTTGTTCTTTTTTGACAATCTAAGACACACCTAGTCCTTGGCAGCCTGCACAGCGGGACATGTGCTCTCCATCCAGTTCGACCATTTTGTTCCCCAGCAGATTTTGAGCTCCCAGACTATGAGATAATGAACTCTCCATGGTTTAAGGCAGTCTGTGATAGTTGTTGTGGCAGTTTAAACAAACTAAGACAAGTGCTGACTAGCGACATCATTTTCAGTTGGGGTAAACATTTCATTTTTTGCATTAAAATTCAAGTTTCTCACAGTTTAGATTTTCTCTAATAAAATACCTCTTTCATTGCATTAGATTCTCCCATAAATTCAACCTTAGCTATCTCTCTGTTGTGTGTCTACCAAATAGTGTAAACATAGTACCACAAGTGAATGTAGTTATGAATACCTTCATAATGGCAGGCTTTGTCTGTCCTGTTTATCTGTATATTAACCAAGGATGTGAACAATCACTGGAGAAGTTGCTCAATAAATATTAATGTTAAGTTAAGAAATGAAGGGTTCTTACGCATAGACTAGCCATACATAATGTCTTCTAAATTGCATGCTTTTTGAAGAAACATAATTTTTCAAAATTGAAACAATTTTCAGGCAAAGGATACATTTGAAAGTTAGAATAATTCAGAGGTATCTGTTATTTCATTGTGATAGAATATACATCAGTACATCTTAAGCTTTAGTTAAGTTTTAGATCCTCTGAAAACACACATATTAAGTAAAATATTACCAATTTGTTTCCACCAGACAGAAAAAAAAACATTATGATAGGACTCTTATCAGGACAACACGATAGCATAAATTTCCACAAGTTCTCGGCAGCAACCATGAAGGTCTGAAGTCTGTTTAACTGATACTGACATGTAAAAGATATTTATGAAGAGCTGTAATTACCAAAGTAAATACCTGATGATTAATCTCAGTAGTTTCTATTGTTCATTGTCTGATCTCTTAAATCAACACAAAGATTTTGAATACAGAATTTACTGATCTTAACATATTTTAAGGTCAAATGTTTGTATAATTTATTTCTTTGAATTTTCTATGCACATATTGGCATATTGCTATACAACATGCCTTTCTATTCCCTTTTCAGATGGTGAAAAGATGAAAGTCACAAAAGCAAGTCTCTATCACAGAGGCAAATCTCTTTTTTCTCTAATTTTGCTTTTTATTAGACCATTCTTTCTGTATGTAGGTTTATTTTTATGTGGTCTACATTTCCCTATGTACCATAACAGGTTTGTAAAGAATTGAATGTTTTTAGAGCTATAGAATCTTAAGGCATTCCAGAGAAAGGAGAAAACATCAATATCAGTTCAGCATCAAATAACATTTTGATGTTTATAGTCTTTGAAAGAGAAAAACATCTCTGCTAGGACAAACAATGGCGCCTCTGAGATCTATAGTGTGCTGCATTAAAACAAAGATGTAAGCAAAGCCATGGAGGTTGTGATAAGCCAGAAAAATTAAATGATGAAAGCAAACGATTGGATGTATGCTGGACAGTCAAGGAAACCAACAAATCGAAAATGGAGAGAAATGTTTAATCATTTTAGAGTATTGATTTTTCTTTTTCATGCTTCCATTTTTGTGTTTACCTTTCAGGCAATAGAATTAATTAAGGACCAAAAGAAGATCAAATTCGTGCAAGAAAATTTGTATAGAAGCAAGATATCGAGCCCTCAGCTTGCACAGAGCTCAGTGGTATGTAAGAAAAAAGAAAGTTAATCTCAAGAAAGGATGCTTGTATACCTTAAATGCAATAGAGCATTATCATATGGTTTGGAATGTTCAAAATGTAAACTTGCTATTTGCTATTATGTTATTAAATTAAACTTATAATATCCCTATAGTTAATAATGTCTTAACATGTTATATATAATTTAAATGATGGAATATTAGTTCTATGTATCATACCTGTTTCATGTCTCATTGTGTAGAATATTAATGAGAAAGAAACAAAAAACAATGATTAATTATGTGACTTAATCTGAAATTTCAAACAAATGCATTCAGATATAGCTGAAGTGAGTGCTAACTCAGCATTATTTGAAGAAGAAAACAGACATAATGTCATAGACTCTATGAATCATTTAGGTCACACTGCATATCTTTTTCTCATTTTTTATTTTATAAATTTAAATTTTATTGTAAAAGTGATGTACAGAGGGGTTACAGTTACATGAGTCAGTAATAAGAAATATTTCTTTCTGAACAATATAACCCCCTCCCTCATTTTCTCCCATTTTTTTCCCTCCTCAGTGCTCTCCTCCCTAAGTTGCAAAGTTCATTTCCAACATAGTATCTAGTGAGTATCACTGCTGAATTGATTCACCCTTCGTCCCACATTTCCTGTGATTCCCCTTCCACTCCCCAAATCAGATAAACATATATAAGACAAAGGTTACAGAAGTCAAAAACAGTGACAAAAAAGGAATAAACCAATAGAAAAAAAGAAATAATTGCAAAGAGTACAATCAAAAACCTCTTGTTTCCATTTCTTGGAGTTTGTTTTAATAAGCAGCATTTTATATGGTTATGGGCACAAAGCTATTGAGCCATTGTGATCCTCTCCTAAGAATATTCTCCTTTGTTCTCACTCCAAATCTACAACTTGTTTTCATTTTAATCAGTAGTGAGGAGCCGTAGAGTGCCAACTTGTCTTGATTAGGTTTGATTCAAATAGTATAAGTGAATGACTGTAATCATTTGAGTTACTGTTGAGCATGTGTGCTGCTGTCTAAAATTGTAAGATTATGATGGAAAATATATGTGCAAGTTGTCTTTTAAATATTTATTATCTTGGTTACATTCCTAATATAATATATCAAGTCAGGTTTTAAACCACATGTTTTTCTGATTTCATCCACTTGCTGTTGTCTGTCACAATAAAATGCAGTTACATTACTAGTCAAGTTATGAACTGGAGTGAAACTAGGCTAATTGCTTTTCTAATGCTGTCTAATAAATACCATAAATTCAATCTAAAGTATTTTCCCACACCCTGGTCTATAGTATGACCACTCACCATATAGTGGACAATGTTCACAGTACCTGGGAAAAATTATAAATGTTCAGAATCCAAAGAACTCAGTGCTGCGCTGCAGATGCAGATTCATTGTCTCAGCTTCCAGTGAATGAGTTATGTAACAAAGTGCAGAAATCTGCGAAGTTATCTCAGAATCCTTCATAAAACACATGGCTCTTGTCAAGCATAGTTTGCTTTTTATAAGGTCACATTAAGGTTTTGCATCTATATGGACCATCTTACATCTATTCTTCCAGATCTTTCTCTGCTTTTCATTTACTTTGTATATCATACAATCTATTCCCGAACACTTTGTGTATAAGGTTTCCAAATCTAAAATTGAACAGTAGCTTAGTGATCAAAGTATATAATATTACAAAGAAAAGTAGTTTTATTACCTAAAATTAAATAAGGGAACTACATATCAAGAGAATTCTCTTCAGGCAAAGAAATTTTCAGTTCTCTCACTGGGTAAAACCTTAAGAATAAAAATATAATCACTGCTGGAGTGATATATTTTGTAGAAAAATCTAGCTTAGACTCAAAGAAAACCCCAAACAAACCTGAACCTTGTAAATTTTAAGACATCATGAAACTATTTAAAAGTGAGCAAAACAAACATCTGACAAAATAAAACAATGCAAGACTCACTATATTTTCCTAAATGAATAATTTCCTGAGAAATGTTTGCCCTCCAAATGGGGGTTAGGGGACAGATGCTATAGGCAGGAACTTAGGAAGGAATAGAGTCTACAAGCTGTCATTTTCTGAATTATGCTGACATTGCTGATTTGCTGGCAGAAAGTGGTATTATTTGGAAACAAGGGTAGGACATCAGAAGATTGTAAAGAGCCACTTGCCACTGGTTTTAACAGACACTGACTTCTCATTAGACTGTAACATTTAAACAGGTAAAAGTAAATGGCATGATGCATGTAGGGATTAATAATAAAAATCATTGAAAATGAACTTGAGTCTTCTTGGACATTGGGAATAACTATTGTAAGCCAATGAGGTTCACTTGTCTAGACAGGAAAAGGGCACTATTTCTTCAAATTTAAGAAACTCTTGCACTGACAGCCCACATACATACCAAGAGTGAAGCTGACTCTAGAATTTGAATATGTAAATTAACCTCCAAATTTGAGGAAATCAAGTATCTAGGTTAAAAGAAAACAAATATACATGTTGTGAAACATACTTATCAACAATAATGTTGAATATGGCCAAGAACTTATCTTCTAAAGTCAGCTTAAATGTATATGTTTATGTCTGAGAAACTTTATAACTAAAAAGTTTTCAATGAATTTTCTTTGTGATTGCCTAATAAGCCTAACACACTGAATTCAAATCTCACTATTAACGACAAAAACTATACTATGCTAGAATAAAAGTCTGAAAATACTGTCCTTAATGAAAATAATATTGAAGTGTTAAAAACCTACTCTTTATAAAAATACCAACCAAAATCATAGCTGAAGTACAAACGAATGGAAAATCCAAACAATGAAACTGGAAGCTAGTATATACATATATACATATATATATATACATAAAACATATATATATATATAATTATATATATATCACAATGATTACAGATTATAAAGCTTCAAATTTTAATGAGAAAGTTAACACTTGATCTACTATATTTTATAAACTTAAAATGGCATGCTCGCACATTTCATAATTTCTAAAGTAATAAGGTTTTGATCTACATCATCATGTTTGCTTGCTTCAACAAATCTTCTCTGTCAAACAACAATTATAATAATTAGTGATATTATTTAATCTCAAATTTGGTATAGAAGTTCATTATTTAACTTAAATTCAGTTTTGTGCACAGTATATGTTTCATCTCTCAAGAGAAATGATTACATCAGCATTCAGAACTTCTCAAAGTAACATGAAAGGGAAAATGAGTTCTTTCACATGAAAATATTTTTTCCAGAGCGCAGGAAATATGAAATAGAAATAAAACTGGTTATAATCCATCATGACTAGATATCCAAGAGAACTAGATAAACCAGTAAGTGTTTAGCTCTTATTGTACTCAATGAACATGAATATGAACAATTAGAAGGATAACCAAAACTGAGTGACTTGATTATCATTCAATATAGCCTATAGTGGACAACAGGAATTCTGTCATTTTGATGAAAACACTTAGTAGGAAATTACTTAAGGGGGAATTATAAGTCCTAGTTGCTGTCTAAAATATGTTGTTTATATTATTTGATAAGACACAAGAGAGACCTCCATTGAAGCTTAAAAAATAATGTCGTATATTAAGAAGAAAATGTTCAAAAACAATAATGAAGAATTGCTTAAATACTCTAGAATCATTGAGTCAAAGGTATTTCCCTATATGTAATGAAGACATCAAAAACTCTGAGTAAATGATAATCCAGAAAAGTCTAATTCTCCAACTAAAGATTTTGTAATAATTCAACTACATTGTTTTTATGCATTTGTCATATCTAAGCTTCATAAGCAAATAAAGACATTTAGAATCCAAACAACCTTCTAAGTAGCAATTAAGTACTCTCTAGAGTTCTTTTTGTCCTTAGCTCTGTCTCTACAAAAATGTACAAAGAATTGTGTACAAAATTACATAGCATATACATAGCATATAGTTTCATGATATAAACTTAATAAATCATTAAGACTAGAGTTCTTTTTAAATTTTATTTTATTGTAAAGGTTATGTACAGAAGAGTTACAATTGCATAAGCTAGTTAATGAGTATATTTCTTGTTCAACAATGTTGCCTCTTCCATCATTTTCTCACACTTTCCTTCCCCCATTCCTCCCCCCCAAGTTGTAAAGTTCATTTTCAACATAGCATCTTCTGAGTATTACTGTTGCATTGGTTTACCCTTTGTCCTTTGAATATTAGAGTTCTTTTACACTTGAATATAGATTCTGAGTGTGTAGTCACTTTGTTATATATTTCATTCATTCTTTAGATTTTCAGTGTACTTTATTTCTCAAAATACAAGAATAAAAATAATTGCTTAGAAATTCATACTTCCATTCTTAACTTTTAATTGCATTTCTACTCTATGTGTATCCTAAGAAACGTCAATTCATGTAAATCTTCATTATCCTTATTTATAGCAGCATACATTTTCATGTAATCTAAGGTATGATTTAGGATTACTTCCAGTATTGTGTAACTATTATAATAGGAAGAAATTATGAAATTCCCTACATTTTTGTTGTATTGGTTCATTTTGTGTGCCTCTAAGAATGAATTTATACTTACAGTACATTTTTAAAGTGATATTCTTGCCTCAAAGAAAAAATTGATATCTTTCTAAGATAATGTTAAATGTCCTTGTTAATTTCATGGTGGTGTCTTCATTTTGGTTCTTTAGTGTCTAAATTTAAGAATTTTTCCTATTGAATACATCAGTAATAATATCTCAGTGATTCAATTATTCCTTGAATATTAATCAGTTATAAATGAGATAAAACTAAACACCAAATGCTTTTATCCAAAGTAATAACTCATTGTTTCAACCCATAAACCCATACACAATTTGTATAAAACAACACTGGTTTTAGAATTCATAAAACAAAATGTAAATATAGGTCAAGATAAAAAGCCTATTTTTATAGACATCTAGAACTCATATCTTCAAAAAATATTAAAACATTATCAGCTTCTAACAATAGGCATGCTAACTGATAATATTTATATTTAGCATAATAAAACTTATGACATACAATCACAGCAGAAGTATAAATATGTTGTAAAATAATAAAGTCACACACTCTCCCATGCAATTGTACAAACCATTTAGCATTACATAACAACACAAAATAATCCCTCTCAAGTGTGGAATTTATTCTACTGGGTCAGATAGTTAAATTACATAATAATATCACTCATGAATTAATTCCTCATCTGAAAAATTCTATCAGTTGTCATAATCAGAGCTGATTAAATTAGCTTAATTTTTAATGGAGACCACAACTATGCAACAGCTATGGAGGAAAGAGAGAGTAAATAGGAAACCAAAGGGGTCCTTAAATTGCCACCAAAAGTACCCCAAACATCTCTATTCAAAGACTTATCTAGTAATATTGCATAGTAGGTGGTAAATGAGCCAATAAAGTAAGTAATATAATTCTATGCTGGAGTCCAAAGTATGTGTTAGAATAACATTTAACGTTAAAATTGTAGTAATTTATATAAAAGCTTGGCAGGGAGATTACATTATATTACAATAGAAATTGTAGAATAATGTCATTATTTATTTCATCTAGGTAGTCTGTAATATGATAAATATATACATTTATATATGAGAATTGCTTCTACAACACTGGAAAGGTAAACTATGTAGTGAGTTGGTTCATCTGCTATCTGAATGCTCACCACATGGTCATATTCATGGTCATTAATAAAGACAAGTTGATTACAGGAGTGCAATTTGAAGTCAGTCCAGGCATAAAAGTTCACAAGACTCCATCTCTCCACATGCACAGTGACATACACATTTCATCCCTATTGACATAACAAAAAGCAAATAGGAGAATCATAGCTCCAGCATAAAGGGAGACTTGCTCTCAAAATTAATCAGTAGGAAAAAAGTGGGGATGTTTTATGGTTCAAATTGTAGACTCACCCTTCAATGGTGAGCCTCTGAGTTCAGTCCTCGGGATCACCAAAATAAAATAAAATAAATAAATAAAGCAACATATGTTGAACAATGATTTTTAATTAAATCTTTCACTTTTGTTAGTGATATCTCATTTTCCATTATTCATATTTGAAGAACATAATTATCTGTTTGTTTTTCCTAGTTTACATCCCTTTGGAAATTATCATTGATTACTTTTGTTTCCCAAAAAAGCCTGTAATATTTCTTGATTCTCAAATCGCTTCTTGTCAGTCTTGTTACTAACATCATTATTATTCATATTATTTCAAGTACTTCCATATTTTATTCCAGGGAATACCTCCTCAACCTTGGATTAATATATTAGATTTCTTAGTAGGCTTTATCTCTGTGCTTTCGCTTCTGGCTTAAATCTGCCAGATCTGTTCTGTTTTATATCTTCTATTGATTCAATGTTAATTTTGTTACTTCTCAAGCCATGCACAAACACCATGACTTATAAATCACATATAGTATTGTAGTATGTAAATTACTTTATTGTTAACTACAGTGTGTGCTATTTCCTTAATAAATTATACCCTCTTTTCACATGCCACTTACTTTAACAGTCTACTTTGATTTATATTTTCCTATCAACTCAAAATCATTTCTACTCTGCAAAAGACATTTTTCCCATTACCTTGGTATTTACTAAATGTTACAATGTATCTTAAAACCCAAACCAAAATTTCTAAATCTTTTCAAAAGGTGCTACATAATTTAATCATCGTGAAACCTAAGAGAGAAATTGCATGTGCAGGCAAGTGCTTAGTATTCTGTGAAATAGGCTCATAAATAGTAATGAAGTAATATTGTTACATTTATCAGCCTTGGATATTTGAAATATGTAACTGAAATTCTTGTTTCTGATTTAATCACGAGCTGTCTATGCATCCTGAGGATGCTGTGTCTGAGATGGACAGAACGGTTCTCACTCTTGCAGAAAGCCAGCACAACTACTAAAGTAGCAAAAAAAGAAAAGTCCATTAATTGGATAAATATTTGTGAGAAAATGCCTACTTTTGCTAGCAGAAGCTTTCTTTATTACACTAATTATACTGAGACATAAATAATTAGTGTAGAAGGTAAATCTAAAACTTAAATTTGTTTGAACATCTATTTTTTTAATGAATCACATTTGTCATTTACTAAAAGTCCGTTCTTAGCTGAAGCTCTTTGCTGAAGTCTGTCAATGTTCCAGTTTACTAGAACGTCGATGGAGAATTTGGTCATGCGTGCTGATTACTTGCCCTTGTTCATTTACTGCATATTTTGCTGTATCCCCAGTACTAAACTAATCTGAAGCTGTAAAAATGACTATAAACAACACTTTAGCAGAGTGACTCATAAAATTCTAGGACTGCACTCAATTAATTCTTCTTAATGGTGATAATAACCTGAGTGCTTAATCCATTTTATATACAAACTTTATAGACAAAGTTTGCATGTTCATCAGAGAAAAAATGGACAAAAAGTTTAAAAAGGAAAACAGAACACTCCTGGCAGATGTTTTTTTCTACGGAATAGTTTAGCCTTTAGCTTTGATTTAATTTAATACTGTCATTTCCTAATCTTTACAAATAAATAAGAATAAATAAGTACTATCAAAATCACCATTATTTTACCCCATACATGTAAACAGTGATTTTTTTAATTTGTCCTTATCTAGCTTGACTTGTTATTATCTCTTTATAACTCCTTCCATTGAGATAATTTCCTTCAATCTGCAATACAACCTCGATAATTTTATTCCATATGGGTCTCCTGATGATAAACAATCTTAGTTTTTCTTTATGCAGGTTTTATTTTTCTTCTAAAACTGACAGATGCTGTTGCTCATTAGAGAAATCTAAGTAGGCAATTTTTTTTCTTAGCAGATTAAAGGCAATTCTTTTCCTTTTTTTTTTTTTTTTCAGTTTCTGGGTTTGAACTCAAAACCTTGAAGTTTCTTGCTTTTTAGCTAGCCTGCTACTCTATTCCTGAAGCCACTCATTCAGTTTGGCATTTCACTTTTCATTTTGGAGGTAGAGTCTCAGATTTGTCTGCTCAGGCTGACTTTGAACCACAGTCCTTCCAAATCTCTACCTCCTCGTTAGCCAGGATTAAAAATATGAGCCAATTCTCCTGAGCTTAAAGATACCATCTTAATGTCACGTTATTGTCTTTTGGCTGTCAGATGTTAGTCACTTGAAAGTAATTGTTTTTGCTTGCTCTTATATTTAACTCTGAATTTTAAGTGTTTTTTTTATTTAGTACTGTCTAGGTATTCCTAGTACAGTATTTCTTTCAAATGTTATTTTTTAATGTTTATTTACAATTAAATTCATATCAAGTTAATTCATTCTTACAACTCAATGTAGCAACATAAAATTCATATATTTTTCTGCTAATGCTTGGCATGGTTTTTTAAGCCCTATCATAGTTATCTAGAAGAGTTTTAATATGATTAGTATTATGGTTTTATAAGGATAAAAGTTATTATCTTTGTTCATTTGCTTCCAAAATAATCATAATCCCAATTGGATTATCCTCAAATTATAGCATGAAGTATGAACTTTAACAGAGTATAAAAATTATTTTTCAAATCTTTTTATTCATTTGTTTTTTTATTTACTTTAATTGTACAAGGAGATTCAATTCACTATACCAATACATGGTAGGAAACTCACTTATTTCGAGCCAAGTGCCATTGGCCCACACCTGTAATACTAGCTACTCAGGAGGCTGCAATCTGAGGATTGCAGTTCAAAGCCAGACTGGGCAGAAAAGTCCATGAGAGTCTCAAGTCCAATTAACCACTCATAGAACAGAAGTGGCGCTGCGGCTCAAGTGGTAGAGCACTAGCCTTGAGTGCAAAGAGGCTCAGGGACAACGACCAGTCCCTGTGAATTGAAGCCCACAACTGACAAAAAAAAAAGTCATTTATTTGGGGGATAGGCATGAGGATGTACACCTGTAATTACAGCTAGGTAGGAAGAAGAGGTAGGATAATAGTCTGAGAGCAGCCAGGGCAGAAGTTTCCAGACCTCACATAATATAAAGTAAAAAACCCTAGAAGTTGTGGCCCAAGTAGGAGATGACTTGCATTGTAAACACAAGGTCCCAAAGTCAAGCACTGGGTAGTTCAAATTAAGTATGTACTCCACTTCTCTTCAATCTAGTTTTAGAATGTCTAGCTACAGCAATAAGACAAGATGCAAACATAAAAGGGATCCAAATAGGGAAAGATGAAGTAAAACTCTCCCTCTTTGCAGATGACATGATCTTATATTTAAAGAATCCCACGGACTCCACTCCCAAATTACTCAAGCTGGTTAAAAACTTTGACAAAGTAGCAAGGTATAAAACTAACCCTCAAAAATCAATCAATGGCTTTTCTGTATACCAACAATGAGAAAAGTGTGGCTGAAATCAGGAAAGCAACTCCATTCGTAATAGCCCCACAAAAAGTAAAATACCTAGGATTAACTTAACCAAAGAAGTGAAGGATCTCTATGATGAAAACTTTAAAAACCTGAAAAGGGAAATCAACACAGAACTTACAAAATGGAAAAGCCTTCCATACTCCTGGATTGGAAGGATCAACATCGTGAAAATGGCAATACTTCCCAATGCTATCTACAAATTCAATGTGATACCTATCAATATTCCAACCTCATTTGACAAGGAAATAGAAGAGGCAATCCAAAAGTTCATTTGGAACAATAAAAGACCCCGAATAGAAAAAAACAATCCTTAACAGAAAGAACAGTGCTGGAGGAAAATCAATACCAAATTTCAAACTCTACTACAAAGCCATAGTAATCAAAACAACTTGGTACTGGCACAAGAACATTTCTCAGGACTGGAATAGATTTGAAAACCCAGAAATGAAACTACAGACAAATATATAGCCATCTAATCTTCAAAAAGGGGGCTAAAAAATAGAATGGAAGAAAGACAGCCTTTTCAGTAAATATGCTGACAAAGTTGGTTAACTACTTGTAGAAAACTAAAGCTAGAACCTTATATATCACCCTGCACCAACTGGATCAAAGACCTCAGAGTCAAAGCAGACACTGAAAACATTACAGGATGGACTAGGAGAAACCCTAGGTCTTGTTGGCACAGGCCGAAATTTTCTTAATAGAGACCCAGAAACACAACAAATCAAAGACAGGTTGGACAAATGGGACTCCATGAAATTGCAGAGCTTCTGCATGACAAAGGACATAGCTAGCAAGATCAATAGCCCATGGACTGGGAGAAGATCTGCACTAGTCATATAACGGGCAAGGGTCTCATATCTAAAATACCTGGAACTCAAAAAATTAAATCCCCCAACAACAAATCCTCAAAGAAACAACTGCCCAATAAATAAGTGGGCGAAAGACTAAAAGAGAAACTTCTCTGAAGAGGAAAGAAGGATGGCCAATAGACACATAAAGAAATGCTCAACCTCCCTAGCCATAAAAGAAATGCAAATCAAAACAACATTGAGATACCACCTCACCCCAGTTAGAATGGCTATAATCAAGAACTCTAATAACAACAGATGCTGGAGGGGATGTGGACAGAAGGGAACCTTACTTCATTGTTGGTGGGAGTGTAAACTTGTTCAACCACTTTGGAAAGCAGTATGGAGTTTCCTCAAAAGAGTCCACATAGAGCTCCCCTATGACCCAGCAATCCCACTTTGGGGCATTTACCTGAATTATCACAAACAAGACCATACTAAAGCTACCAGTACAACTATGTTTATTGCAGCATTATTTACTATAGCTAAGATATGGAACCAACCCAGATGCCCCTCAGTAGATGAATGGATCAAGAAAATGTGGTATATATACACAATGGAATTCTATGACTCTATCAGAAAGAATGACATTGCCCCATTTGTTAGGAAATGATAAGACTTGGAAAAAAATTTTATTAAGTGAAGTAAGCCAGGCTCAAAGAAACATAGGTCCCATGGTTTTCCTTATTTGCAATAACTAGTATATGCCTGAGACAAGCAGAAAAGGTCAGATAAGTTGATGTTAAGTGAAATGAATCCCAAGATAAGTATTCAAGTGTTTTTTCTTTCATGTGATTGTTTCTAACATATTTATAAGATGATTTCTTTGTTGCTTTGTATGTCCCTCCCCCACGGTATAACTCCTGCTTTCACCGTATTTGATGTTGGTATAATTTGTGGAGGGGAAGGGAAAAAAACAAATTGTTTAAATAGGGATACATGTGGACCCATTGCAATGAATACAAGTCATTATGCTGAAAAACGAACTTTACAACTTTGGGAGGTGGATGAAAAGGGATGGGAAGGGGAAACAAAGGAGGAGGCAACAATGCTTGATAAGAAATGTACTCATTACCTTGCCCATGTAATTGTAACCCTTCTATATGGTATTTTCACAATAAAAATAAATTAATTAATTAAAAGTAAAAAAGATTATGTATGTATTTCAGATATTAATTCATATTTAAATACTATTTTCAACCAATCATGTATTTCACTTAAAGTCATAAATGTAAAGATTAACACCTTACTATGACCTAATGAAATTAATATTTAAATCTCATATATTAGGTCGAGCATTAAATATTTTATTTGTCAGTCGTGGGGCCTGAACTCTGAGCCTGGGCTCTGTTCCTCAGTTTTTCAGCTCAAGGCTAGTGCTCTACCACTTTAACCACAGAGCTACTTCCAGCTTTTTCTGCTTATGTGGTGCTGAGGAATCAAGCTCAGGGCCTCATGCATGTAAGGCAAGCATTCTATCACTGAACCTCCTTCCCAGACCCTAAATATATGTTTTTTTTACTCTAATGGTAGATTCTGAAATACATGTGAACCTAGTCATGATTAAGATCTTTGAGGTATCTATAGTCATGATTAAGATCTTTGAGGTATCTAATTTAAAAATGTGTAAATACTGTTAACCAACAACCATTTATTTGCTTAGTAAATGAATTATTACTTAGTGTCTACTAAGTAAAGATTGTGTGTGTGTGTATAAGTAATCTTGACATTTTTCTTTTTCTTAAAGTATTAAAGAGAACAATTATATGGAATGTATACACATAATCAACAATTTGGTTATTCTAATCCATAGTTCAGTGTAGTATTACTTATGAATCTTCAGCCATTAGGGAATTACTTATTCATAACTTTCCACCCATTTTCATCCATCTTTACTTGTCTAATGACATTTCTCTTTTCTAGACATCTAGAATATAAATAGGTAAATATAAATAGGTAAGTAAATGCTTCAAAATCTTTCCTGGGCTGAGACTATGGCTTAGTGGTAGAGTGCTTGCCTAGGATTCATGAAACCCTGGGTTCAATTCCTCAGTACCACTTAAACAGAAAAAGCCAAAAATGGCTCTATGGCTAAAAATGGCGTTATGGCTCACAAAGTGCTAACCTTGAGCAAACGAATCTTAGGAACGATGCCCAAACTCTGAGTTTAAGCCCCTGGACTGGCAAAAAAAATTCTGTGAGACACATAAACATATTTTAAAAAGTCTTGGGTTGGAAAAGTGGATCAGGTGGTAGTAGAATGCCAATGAATGAAAGGATCAGATATAAAGTTCAAGCCCTGGTTCAGTCTTGGACCCAAAAAAACAAAAACAAATAATCAAACAAACATGCATTTTTAAATTTCTAAAGAAAAATATATGAACATCCCATTTGCTCATTAAAGATTTGAAGACACATAGCATAAGTCAAGTTTGGAGCTCTCCACCCATTTCTATTGGCTAGCAGAGATTTCCAAGGGATGTATATCAGCTATGCAAATGAGAGGCTATTCAGTACATGTAATGAGCAATGCCACAGGATACTTCCACACATTACACATGGGGATGGATTGCTCTGCCACGCAATGCTACTGACCCTGGACTCTTTTTGTATAGCCTTGATTTTTCTTAGAATATAGATTTGACCTTCCAACCATTATATATGTGTAGCAACACATTTATAAACCATGTTTCATATGTCTAAGAAGTCAGAGGATTGGTAAATGTTTCCCCTGAATAGCATTTTCCAGGGTTGAACCAAAACACTGAAGTGATAAGAAAAATTCTTCAGTCTTCCAAGTGGTGGATTAAAAAAAAAAGACACAACAATTAAATATATTTCTGTTTGCCTGTATTTTCCCATATTTTAAATTCAAGATCTAATCTTTTCATTTTAACATTGTTGTTTGTGAAACTAAATTGATTATAAATGTAACTGCTAGTATTTCATATATTATAACTGAGAAACACATTTTTAAGTTTTTTATTGTGAAAATATTGTACAAAAGGGTTACAGTTACATGAGCAAGGTAATGAGTACATTTCTTATCCAGCATTGTTGCCTCCTCCTTTGTTTTTCCCCTACCATCCCTTCCCTCCCACCTCCTCAGCTACACTCCCCCCCCACCCCGCCTAAATTATAAAGTTTGTTTTTCAACATAGTGTCTTGTACATCTCATGGTTGCAATGGGTCAATTTGTTTTTCTTCTCCCCCTCCCCAAATTATACCAACACATTTCTAAATAAAAATATAAAGCTACAATGAGAATGTACTGTGAGAATCAATATGTGTGTGAGAGAGAGAGTGAGAGAATAACGGTTTTAAAGAAGCAGAGGGAAAAGAACTGGGTGCATCTAACAAATGGATTTTATTGGACCTGCATTCTCCAGTGCACTAACTATTAAGAAGTTTATCCAATAGTGGAATAAAGAATAGATCCTTGTGCAATTTTTACAACATAAGTTCATCAATACGCTGTTAAATTATTTGATTTTTTTGCTTGACAAAGTCCAAAATAATGCCTGGTGTGGAAAAATGTTCTTCCGTTTCTCACTATAAAAGCAGAGTTCAAAACTACATGGACATCATTCAGAATCATACTCATTCAACAAAAACAGATCAAGTAAAATGCTTGCTGAGAAGACTGTAAAAGTAATAACATTCAATTCAGAATGAAAGTAATTTCCAAATTCATTTTTATTGTTGTAAAACACCAGTGATATTCAATGGGAAAGCACAACTCATAGATCAATCATAAACCAGACAACTCTCTGCACTCCTAAGGGCTGTGGACCTTTTCATCTTTCTCCCCTAGAAATTAGATATAAAATTCATATTCAAGAGAAATTTGAGAGAAAGATCCTAAGTTAATTACATCCACATTCCTAACACAAAAATAAGATCACAAAAAATTAAATTCAGATAAAAAGAAATCATAATTTAAAACAATATATAGATAATGAAATATATTCTCATATACCTGTACATTCAAAAACACATATAATGGTTAAATATCTATACACTCAAATCCATATAGATGATCATGATATATGATTATATACTATATATTGCACATAATATATACAATTATAGGTAAAAATATATGCATATATATTTATACAGAGAGAGAGAGAGGGAGCGAGGAAAGAGGCCAAATGTTTAAGCTGGATGTAGTAGTGGCTCATTTCTGTAATCTTACCTACTCAGGAGGAATAAATTGGTTGAGGCCAGACATGGTAGAAAGTTAGTGAGATCCATCTCAACCAAGAAAACTAGCTCTTGCTTGTCATTCAGTTTCATGGAAAACATAGTGTATTGAGATTCACACCCTGGACATAAATGTGGGACCCTATGAGAAAATGAGTAAAGCCATAAGGACTGGGGCATGGCTCAAGTGGCAGAGTGGCTGCCTAGCAAGTGTAAGACTTGGAGTTCACACGCCAATGGTATTCTCATGTCTAGGAAAAAAAAGATCTGCTTCTGGGGCTGTCCAGGTGATCCTGAGTGTTACTTAGTGAAGGATTAAAAGATTCAGTTTCTAAAGAACACTACTGCACTGCTGATGGAAATGTAAACAAATACAACCACAATGGAAAGCAGTCTGGAAGTTCCTCAAAAATCTAAACATAGGGACTGGGAAGGTGGCTCAGTGGTGGAGCTCTTGCCTTGCATGCCTGAGGCCCTGGGTTCAATTCTTCAGCACCACATAAGCAAAAAGAAAAAAAAGCCGGAAGTGACACTGTGGCTCAAGTGGTAGAGCGCTAGCCTTGAGTTGAAGAGCTGAGGGACAGTGCCCAGGCCCATAGTTCAGGCCCCACGACCAGACCGAAAAAAAAAAATCTAAATATAGACCTTTCCTATGACCAAGCCATACCATTCCTAGGCATCTACCCTGAGAAACAGGAGCCAAAATATAAGGACACATGCATCTCCATGTTCATTGCTGCACTGTTCACAATAGTCAAGATATTGGGGGAAAAAAAAACTTGATGCCCCACTACAAATGAATGGATCCAAAATAATGTGGTACCTATATACAATGAAATTTCATACAACCATTAGAAAAGACAAAAAATGCCATTCAAAGAGAAATGGATGGAATTAGATCAAATCATGCTGAGTGAAATAAGCCAAGATCAGAGAGACAAATGGCACATTTTCTCCCTGAATTGCAAGTGTTAGATTTAAAACACAACAGGATATGATAAAATATACAGGATCCTAGACAGCCATATACCGTGAGACCAAGAAGATAGTCTTAGGAGAAAATCAACAAGTTATAACACCCAAATGTCTCTTCACATAGATAGATAGATAGATAGATAGATAGATAGATAGATAGATAGATAGATAGATAGATAGATATCATATATATAGTATATATATAATATACATACTGAAACAAATTCCAAAGATAAGAAAATGAAGGATCTCTTCTCTAATTTGTCTTTTTGTTTTCTGCTGACTCTATTCTTACCTCATATAGATGGTGTAGACACGTGCATACCTGAGGGAGGGGAGCACAGAATCAGTGGAAAACAGGTGAAAACGTGCAGCAGCGGAGCCCACTGACTGCACTGGACACTGAAGCAAGTGAACCACTCACCTGGTGGGTGGAGATGCGAGGGAGGGAATGGGAGAGAATGAGGGGACAGATGGTACTATGCAAAAGAAAGCAAATGTACTTATCCCCTAATGTATGTAAAGATAATCCTGCTGTATATCACAATAAAGCAGTTTTTAAAAATTCAGTTTCTTGATGGAGAAATTCAGATTACAGCAGCATGCCACGTAGCCAATTTTAAAAATGATATAAATTATGATTTAAAATTTTCTCTTATCAAGGATCCATCAAATGATTATTGATCTTCCAAGACATCTTAAGGGCTTATTTGAATGGTTTCATTAAATTTTCTGTTTAATATTTTCATATTATTTTTAATGTTATATATCATGCATAATAATCCTTATATAGCATAGGTTCTAAATAAGCTTACTCTATATTTTTTAATTTACCTTATTTATTAACATCCACCTTGTATGATTCCTTGTTTTCTTATTTAAGAAATAATTTTTATACTAGAAATTATATTCAAATTGTTTTAACTGAATGTCCCATGTTATGCTTTCCATTTAGCTTCCAAAGGTTTATTAAAATCTATTTTATAATAAACTATATTATCTGATTTATGGCAAACATAAGGTCACATTTATAAGAATATAATACAATGGATGATGTAGTCTATTGGAGACAATGAGACAATGAGAAACTCTAGTTTGAATACAACATATAAATGTTTACTCAGCCTGGTAGTGTTTTAGGAAACAAGTGTCTTAGTTTCAACTGCCACCACAGACAAACCCCAGACAACTGAGCACCTTAAATAGAAGTTTACAACTTTCTTTTCAGTCTCAATGTATTTATTTAGACTATGTGCTGTCTTATATACTAACATTCCACTCAGGATTTTAGTGCTCAGACTCAAAACATAGGCTGTACCAGAGATTTTCTGGTGATGTCAGAGTTTGGTCTTCATGTAGGAGAATTTGGGGAGGGGAAGGGAAAAAACAAAATGTTTAAATAGGGATACAGGTTGACCCATTGTAACAATGAGATGTACAAGAAACTATGTTGAAAAACGAACTTTACAATTTAGGCAGGGAGGGAGGGGAATGTAGTTGTGGAGGTGGGAGGGAAGGGATGGTAGGAGAAAAACAAAGGAGGAGGCAACAATGCTTGATAAGTAAGAAATGTACTCATAGATAAGTTCATGTTAGGCGAGATGAACCATGCTCATGTAACTGTAACCCCTCTGTACAGTAGTTTCACAATAAAAAAACTTATTAAAAACTCATTTTAAAAGTGTTCCTTCCTCTTTTGTTTCAGGAGACTTAACTTAATATTTTTCTTTTTAAAATAAGGTGGATTTTTCTAACCAAACCATCGGGCCTTGAATTTTCTTTGGCATAATGTTTTTAACCTCAAATTTAAACACTTCAAAGATGTATAATTACCAATGGTGTCTTCTTCTTCTTGAGTCAGCTTTATACTTTGTCTCTTTCAAGATATTTCTTCACTTTAGCATTTCAAAATTATGGGCACACAGTTTTCTGATATTTATTCGTAACCATTTAGTATGCTTAAAAATCACTTAAAATACCTCTCATTCATTCTGCATTCTAATACAGTGAGATTTTCTTTCAGTTTTCTTTGGCCTGGAAAAGACTTCTCAGTTTTATTTATCTCAGAAGTCAGGTCTTTTCATTTAGTTTTCAAATGAATTAACATTCTCTATTACCTTTTGAAGTTATCTTTTGTTTTGGGATTGTCGATAATAATATTAAAGAGCACTCAGAAAAATTATATTCCTGTTATTGAAATTCCTATTACAAGTCCAAGAATATAAGCAATAATTAATTATGAAGTGATCCTAGTATAATTGTTGAACTTATGAAAACTCTTATTTAACAAATTAAAAAATTATTAACTAATTAAATTTATCAAAAATGTGTTTAATTTGAAATTATGTAGTTTATAAATCATTGGCATCTGTTCTTATAGCAACATGCTGATGTTACTTATTTTTAAAACAGAACTCGAGCTGAAATTTGAACATAGTTTTACATTACTTTAAGAAAGAGGGTTTTAAGAGAATAAAAATGCATTATTGGTTCAGTAGCCAAGCAACATATCTTGAGCTATTCTACTTTTCAAAAGATATCCATGGGCTACTTAACTCCCTAGAGACATTATTATTTCTAATAACCAGTTTCCAGTGCTCCATTACCATTATATAACTTCATTTATATGTGAGATGTATTTAGTTCTCAGAGACCAAATTTTTACAAAGGCTTGTCAAATATTCCCTAGTGGGTTTGGAAGAATAATGGGCAAATCAGAATATTTCTTCCAAAATTAGCTTCAATCTCTGTTAAATTAGCCCTCAAGAAAAGAAAGCAAGAGTCACAGATAAAGACGCCCAAGCATAGGAATGGATTTCTGTTCTAGTTTCAACATACTCTTTGCTGGCTTAATGGTGCTTTTGGAAATTTTTCAATAGTAATTCAAAATTATATGCTCAGTCAGCTATTTCATGAGGTTTTTTTTTAGTAGATTATGGGCTTTTTCTCCTTTTCTCTAAATATATTCAGAACAATTCTTTTTCATAAAGGGAAACTACTTTTCATCTTCAATCATTCGCAAATTATGTCATAGTGTCATCCCAAATTTATCTTTCTAAGGATTGCCTCTCCAATTCCAAGTTTCTGTCACATGCAAAGTTAATCACATTGATCAAAACCATTCTAATTACTTTGAAAGGCCATGCTAGAATGAGGCTAAATAATTGAAGAGGGTTGAAGTTTGGTCTGTACTAATTCATACTATGAAATGCTTAGAGATAAGTCTAAACATAAACCATATTAAAGCAACAGTGACTAACCAAAGCCCAATAGTTATTCATAATGTGATTTTAAGAAAAAAAGTGGAATTTTACTGATAACTCTGGTATACAACAACTAAAGCTTTACCATAAATATGCCACCATTAAAAGATCAGAAAAAAAACAAAAGGAAAGACTTGAAATTAAAAGGGAAAAAAGGGGCTGGGAAGGTGGCTCAGTGGTAGAGCGCTTGCCTTGCATGCTCGAGGCCCTGGGTTCCATTCCTCAGCACCACATAAGCAAAAAGAAAAA